>NW_028135610.1:0-223533 GCF_964662115.1 Mustela nivalis
GATAATGTTCTAGTCATACCTCCGTGTACCAGGAAAGAAGTAGCATATTTCTTGAAAGACACAGCTATCAAAGCTCCATTGAGAAACTGTAAAGATGGACAAGCGATTTCCAAATTACATATCTGATAATGGACATCTACTCTGATTATTTAAATATGAATAAAAATAAAAAAACCTTACTAATAACCAAACAGAGTATCCAATTTTACATGTGAAGGAAATAATGGAAGAGACATGTCACCAAAAGTATATGGATGGCTTATAGGCACATGACAAATTTCTCACATTTAGACATTAAAGAAATACAAATTAAAATCATAATGAGACATGCTTACATATCTATTAGAATGGCTAAAATTATAAAGGCTAATTGTACTTGGTCTGAGCTAGATTGAGAAGCAACAAAAAATCTAAACTGTTGTTGGCATATATCATGATACAACCACTTTGGAAAATAGTTTGAAAATTTTTTTAAATGCAAAATATGTTGCAGTTACAAAAATAGCCATTTTACTTCTAGGCATTTAACCAAGAGAAACAAGCCCTATGTTCATACAGGGACTTGTATATGAATTTCATAGCAGCTTTATTTTTAAGAATTGAAAACAGTGGAAATGTTCATCAATGTCCATCCATAGAGCAAAGAAAAATTATGATCTATTCATTAAAGAGATTACTATTCAACATCAAAATGAACTATTTACAATTGGAGATTCTCAAAGTAATGATGCTGAGAAAAGAAAAGCCAGGCAATGAATAGTATATACAGTGTGATTCCATGACTATAAAAAATCTAGAAAATACAAATTTATATATAGTCACAGTCATCAAATATATTGGTGTGATTTTAGTGCCTTCTTCTGTGATCCTATAGCTTCCTACACTTGCATCTCTGAGCATTTGTTACACCATGTGAAAATATGAACTCTTTCTCTTCATTCTGTCTTACTAGAATAAGAGTCCTTGAAATTTTATGGACAATTGAACTCTCAGTTATTAGCAGAAATTCTATCACACAGTAAGTTTCCAAATATAAAAGCCAGAGTTTTACAATGACTTCTAAGCTTTTACATGATCTAGCCACTCATTTAACCTCTGTGACCTCTTTCCCTGCTACTCTTCAGTCACTCACAGTGGCCTCCTTGCTATTCCTCAGATATGCCAGGCATGATCCAACCTTATGCCTTCAAGATAGCCAATTCCTTTGTCTGGAGTGACCTTATTGCTGATAGTTCTGCGCAAATTCATCACCTTTCCATACCTTTGTTCAATTGTCAGCTTCATTGTAACTACCCTGATCTTCCTATTAAAAATTTTAACTCCCCATCCCCTGCCTAGCAACCTTGATTTTTCTCACCCTGATCGAGTTTTTCTTTTTCCCCATTGTACTCATCCTTTTTGAATGCACTATGCAATTTTTATTAAGGTTTATAGCTTTGAATTGTCTCACCCATTAAAATAAAAGTTCTACAAAGCCAAGTATTTCATTTACCAGTGTAGTCTGAAGTAATATCTGCCATATAATAGTTCAGTAGACAACTGGTAAATTTCAAAATAAATTAATGTTGAGAATATACTGAATTTCACAAGTCATTTCAATATTTATTTCCAAAAAATAAACTATGTAAAACATACCTTAAATTTACTTTCAAAATATTTTATAGCATATAATGGACAATATACATAAGCCTTAAAGAAACAATCCTATAAATAACCATTTCATACCTACTTAAAAACTACATAATACCACACTCCTAGATCCTCTCTGAACGCTCTAAAATAACCCTAAAGGAAATACATTTTTAAAAATAACAGATTTTTTGTCAAATAATTTAATAAAATAAAAGTTTCATTCATCTATGTAGATCATAATAAATGTTTTTAATAAGCATGAAATTATAACTCTGAAGTGTGCTAAAATGAAACCACCTGCTAAGGGTGAGAGAATAAAAATAAACATCATGTTTCCAAATAAGAGGAATTTATTACCTTTGAATCAAAGCATGTGGATTTGTTCAAACTGGCAATAAAGGAATATGGAGACACAAACCATAGAAAGTCATATTTTAGATTTCTAAAAGACTTCGAAGTGAAAAGTATACATTCACTTCTCACTTATTGCTCCTACATATTCATGAATTTGAGAGAAAATATAGGCCCTGTGTGTCTTAGCAACTAATGGGATATTTTTTGATATTTACATGCTTACACATAGTATGTGTTATAGTCTTCTCTTTTACATGCTGTAAAAAGGTTAACCCCTTTTCTGCAGAGATCTGAAAATGTGAAACAGTGCCTGAGTAGCTGAATTCATCTAATTCAAATTTCTTGCAGGTCTAAGACCTATTGATTTTCACTTGACTGCCTCCTTTTTCATCTGTCAATTGGTTACAAATTCTGGTACTGAAGAGAATACATTGGGGCTGGTGGCTCAGTGTGTTAAAGCCTCTGCCTTCAGTTCAGGTCATGATCTCAGGATCCTGGGATCGAGCTCCACATCGGGACATAATGTAACGACAGATAGTTTATATGGGAGCCCTTTGGGTACTCTGGTGGATGAATGTTTTTAAATTAGTTTTTCATGGACATGGGGAGTTAGAGACGAGAAGGGAGGTGGGGGAAATTGGAAGGGGAGCTGAATCATGAGAGACTATGGACTCTGAAAAACAATCTGAGGGTTTTGAAGGGGCGGGGGATTTGGAGGTTGGGGTACCAGGTGTTGGGTATCATAGAGGGCACTGCTTGCATGGAGCACTGGGTGTGGTGCAAAAAGAATGAATACTGTTATGCTGAAAATAAATAAAAAATTAATTTAAAAAATATTAGTTTTTCGTAAACTACAAAAAAAAAAAAAAAAAAAGAAAAGCGCTCCCATTTATAGCGTACACTTTATGGTTCACAAAGCACGTGCCAACAATAAAAATAATAATGGGTTACCGTTACACTTCATAGAAAAGGAGGTACAGGGAAATTGAATGAAAGGGAATAACAAAGTAGGTTCATAAGTCAATCTTCCTTGTAAAAAAATTAACCTGAAAGTGCGTTTCTGCCACCTCTCTCCTGTGTGACATTTTATCGATGGGAGATGGAAAATAAATGGTCTGGTTAACCTTTCCCTCCCCCTCAAAACCCATTATTTGAAAACACAAAAAGGGAAGTGAAGGGAGAAATCCTCCCACTCCCATCCCCACTCACCTCCATAGCCACCTCCTCTTCCAAGAACCTAGCAGACAAGGTGCCAAGAAGTGTTAGGTACCAGCAGTGGTCTCAGATCTCATTCAAGAATCATGGTGAAAGGCATTCAAAGAGATTGTGGGGGCACAGGGATCCAATTAAGGGGGACAAGTTTAAGGTTTGCCTGGTCCCCTAAAAACTAATGGCACTAGAGAAGATGAGCTTTGGGAACTATAGCATAATGGATACAATGTGTAAAAAGCTTCAGTGAGTCATGGTGGGAAGAGGCCAAGAGGGTAGCAAACACAGTCTTAGATGATGTTATTAATAGCACTATAGGCTCTAGATTTCCTGTTGTGGTGTTCTTTGCAAGACCAGCCCGGCCAAAGTGGATACTCTCAACCTGGAACAGAGGGTCTTGGAGATGCCAGCACGTGAGGTATGATGAGAGGGTAAAATGATAGGAGGTGTCCTTTGGAAGGACTGACTCCTTGACTTTAAAAGGGAGAACCCAAATCTGTAGGTGAAATCTTTCTGGCTACAAAGAGGGCCAAGGCCTCCTAAGGTCAAGGTCTCCTCGTCACTTGCAAAGATGTCGAAGAACATATTCAGACATTTCAAAGATGTCCTCATATCATTGGTTCCCACTCTGGAATTCTATCAATAAGGTGAGAGTTCCTCTAGTTGAAAAAGAGATCTAAAAAGACTTCCCTTTCTCATGTAATTTCTGTAACCTCCAGGACACACCCACCTCCCCCTTCCAGCTCTGTAATGAAGCCACAGCTGGTGCCAATTTGTGGAACTCCTTAAAGGCTATTCTCCCTTATATACCCCGGGACCAAGTTCCCATGCTCCCTCACCCGATTTCCTGCACTCACCTCCCACCTGGTGTGTTCACACCTGCAAGTGCCTTTTACCAACCCCTTTGCCAAAAGGCAGCCAGAGTGACCTTTCAAAGACCTATCAGTTCCTGGCATTTGTCTCCATAGAAATCTGCACTGATCTTCTAACAAATTCTCAGTCCTCCAAAGGCACCCATAATCCTCCCATCAGTCTATTCATACCCCTCCAACTGACTGATGCCTGTTCTGCCCCATCTCTCTGCCCTTCAACCACACTGCCTCCTTCTTCCTGTGGAGACCTCTCATGGCACCTGCCTCCAAGCACAGGTGATTCCCATTGATGGGAAGACCCTCTTCTCTCCCCCATCGACCCACTCCAGTTACTCCCACTTATTCGTGAGCTCACAAGCCCCATGGTACACACTCTCCATGCAGCCTGCTCTCTCTTTTCTAGCACTGGCCTCCGTTTCTAGCTGTGCTTGTGTCATGGATGTCCCTCCCCAGCCAGCCTCCAAGCTCTCCTTCCCTTTAGCTCCAACACCTGACACAGTGCCTGGCACGTAGTAAGCCCTGGCTAGCTTCTAAGAGCCTCACTGAGGGACTGAAAGCATTTTAAAAATGTCACCACGTAGGCTCGAAACTGTAGGCAGAAAAAGCTTTGCCTGGATTGACATTTTAGAGACGTATTCGTCAAGTTGGATATGTTCACTGACTTTACCTTGTAAAATTAAAAAAAAAAAAGGACCTCTGTATCGCTTCGCATCTAAGGAAGGCGCATGTATACTATTAGACCACGTTATGAGCTTAATGGAAGGAGACAAGATGTTTTCGCTAAGAAAATGTATAAGACTGTTGAGGTCAAGTGGGAGGAAACAGTCCGTTTGTTGGAGCATTGCTATCTTACTCTATCACAGCCACTCATAAAAATCTGACACGGGGTGAGTCAGAATTGTCTGTCGGAGATGAGTTAGATCTGGCTCATGTTCCTACAGACATGAAAGCCAGAAGCGAAGAAGGAGGCTTTGAAAGCGTGGGTTGAGGAGGCCGTGTGGTTCACTGCGATGAGCTAAGTGCCCAGGGCCACCAGCAGACATGCTGGCCTGTGTCCGTCCTTTGTTCTGGGGTCCCTCTTGCAACATGTGGTGAGGCTGGTGGCTGGGAGCAGCTCAGGACAGGACCTGGTGGCATCTTACCTCTCCCACCCTCCTGTGGGCTCCAGTGGGCTCCAGTAGGTCCCAAGGGACAGCCTGCCTTCCTTGCAAAGCCCAGTAGCACTGGGAGCAGAAACTGGGGCCAAAGAGTGAGCACCCTGTTTGACAAGCTGGACCAGCCACCTCTTCTTCAGATGCAGGGGGAGCCCTGGCATGCTGACTCCTCCCTTCTCCCTTTCCCCTTTCCTCTTTCCTCCCTCTTTTCTTCCCCTCTCTCCTTCCCTGGTGGTGCCCTTTCCCAATGCCCACTTCATCCCTTTTCCTTTCTACATACCTGTCTTCTAGAGTTTCTTCTCTTTCCTCCCCATTACTTCCCTTCATCTGAATCTCCTCTTTGGTCCCTTTGTCCCTGCTCTCTGCTCCTCCTCCCCTTCCCTGGCCCCTGTTCAGCTCCATACTGAATGCAGGCAGAGCTGGACTAACATGCTCACTTGCTAGCTCAGCCACCCTCCAGAGAAGTCACTCTTCGGTGGCCACCTTCCTGACCCCCTGGTTGCTTCTCCACTTGTTCAGATATTGCTCTGAAGTCTGAGGAGGACAGAGCGGGGCTGCCACAGAAGCAGGCCAGAGGAGAAACCAAACCATGTGTCCACACTGTCCCCCAGCACTGCTGCTCTGAGAGCTTTCGGAGTCCTCAAAGGGTTAGGATTTAGGGGCTTCTTCAGAACCGGGAGTGAAAACAAGCATAGGTCAAAAGAAAAGCGACGGCCCCCACACAAAAATAATAATCACAAATGAAAACTATGTTAACTCTGAGTCCCAAAGTCGAAAAATTGCCTTGAATCTGTCACTAGAGAACACCCAAGGCCTCACTCTCTGGGTTCTGGGTGCCCTGGGAATGGCAGGAGGCTCTGAAAAGCGCGTGGGGGTGCAGAACTATGGGGGCTAGCCTGCCCGCTGGCAGGGGGGGGGGTACCTCCTGTGGCGCTGTCCCGGCCTGACCCCCTGCGGACAGGGTGTGGCGCAGCGTCTGGGGTGGTCCTGGTGCCCTGGGGTTGGCGGGAGGCTGCGCCCAGCTCCTGGACTGCGTTTTCTGCTTCAGGTGAGGGCGTGTCGTGGTGT
The DNA here is from genome assembly GCF_964662115.1 of Mustela nivalis. Classification (NCBI taxonomy): domain Eukaryota; kingdom Metazoa; phylum Chordata; class Mammalia; order Carnivora; family Mustelidae; genus Mustela; species Mustela nivalis. The sequence continues at coordinate 6,290 of NW_028135610.1, forward strand.
CACTTTACCTGTGAGCAGAGGGTCCTCCAGAGAAGCCATGGGTCGGGGAGGGGCAGCAGGCGGCGGGAACGGGAACAGGACACCGCGGCCTCAGGGGCTAGGCTGGAGCATGGGAGTGCAGGGGCAGCGAGTATGGTGGGTCCTGCAGTCCCAAATGGGCTGCAGCACAGCACACTGGCGCTGCGCGCCCCTCCTTCCCGCCTGGGCAATTAGCAAAGCCCCTCTCCCGGCCGCCCCCGCCCCCCTCCCTCCTGAGTCCTCTGAGAGCTCACTTCCAGCTTTGGAAATTAGCAAAGACCCTTCTCTGCGCTGGCCCCGCCCCCTCACTTCTGAGGCCGGAGCCCATGCTGGGGTGCGGGGCTAAGCCCTGGCATGCTGCTGCATTGCCAGCGCCTGCCCTGGGCAGCCTCCTAGCCTGGCTCCCTGAGCGGGTGTCCACGCGCAGCCTGGCTGCGAAAAGATCATCAGTCCTAAACGCCAGCTGCACTCTTGGGTCAGTTTGCTGGCTTCCAGATTGCGCCCAAAGCCAGGAACCAGCTTCCCCAGCACAGGCCTGGGCTGAGATGCCTGCCTGGGATCTGTCTGAGCAGTCTCCTCCACTCCAGGCAGGGATGGCACTTCGGCCTGGATGTTTGGGTTTCTTGTTTGTTTTTTTGGTCATTGGTTATTACATGACCTCCAGGGTAGGTGCTCCACAAAGGGAGTGAAAACAGGACGCCATATATAGCATACAGCCATTCTAGAAAAATAGCTTGGGGTTCTCCTGGAAACGCTGCATTGGTCCTTGCACTATGGTTTAATAGAAAAGGGATTATGCACCAAGTTACTTAAATGAGCATAGGTTGAAATCGTTTACTGAGAGTAAATATTTTAAATAGTTATATTTTAACTAAATCTATCATCAATCATAAATCTATTACACGAAGGTTACAGGCAATTTAAAAGCAAGAGCACTCTCTTCAGGGTTTTAAATAATCCTTGTCTGTCTTGGCACATGAGAATGCAAAGATAGGAAATGGTTTGTAAAAGATCATATAATAGCTTTTACTAATTCTATTTATTTGACAGACAGAGATCACAAGTAGGCAGAGAGGCAGGCAGAGAGAAAGATGGGGAAGCAGGCTCCCCGTCAAGCAGAGAGCCTGATGAAGGGCTCGATCCCAGGACCCTGAGATCATGACCTGAGCCCAAGGCAGAGGCTTAACACACGGAGCCACCCAGGCGCCCCCAGATGAAATACATTTCTGACTTAGAAACTTCAGATAGAATTATTTTGTCCATGATGACAACTGAAGAAAATGTGTCATCCCTAAACCTAACCTTAAACCCTACCAACGCTGAAACCTAAGCTGACCTTAAAGCCCAAACTAGAACCCTGAATCCCAAACCTGGAATGGAACCCAAAGCCTGTACCTGAGCCCTGGATCCAAGCCCTGAACCACGAACCCAAACCCTAAACCAGACCTCCAAGTCATGAAACCTGAACCCAAATCTCAGCATGAAGTCAAACCCCAAATTTGACCTTGAACTTTATCCCATAAGCCCTGAGTCTTAAAGCCTAAATCATAAACTTAAAGCCCTAAACTATAACTCTGTTCCCTTGTCCTTCACTCTAAACCCTCACCCTAACACTAAACCCAAAGCCTGATCTAGAACTCTGACTAAAACCTGAACCTGTACCCAAATTCAAATGCTTCACCACACTTTGCTTAGGCACTTGCCATTGATGGATATTTGCAGTTTCTACCTTTTGATTCTTGTGAACATTGTTTGGGTTGGGGGCTAGGGTTAGGGTCTTGGATTAGGGTAGGGTCCAGGCTTGAGACCAAGTTGAGGTCAGAGTGTGGGTCTGCATCAGGGCCATGTTCAGTGACACTGTTTGGGTCAAGGACTGTTGTAATTCCACATTGTTTCCAATTCATTGTTCCTTAGCTATTTGGGGGGAAGTTGGGGGGTATTGGGCTCCATGCAGCTTGAATTTCCGGAATGAAATGGCATCAGCTGGACCCCAGGAGGGAGCAGGACCTTCCACTGAAGGGTGAGCTCCCACAGTCCTGCACTGCCTTGCACCGCCTGCAGAGGGCGCCAGACCCCAGCTCCGCCCTGAGCCAAGGCTGCACAGCCACAGCTGGGACCAGAGCCCCGCCTCTTCAGGACCCACTGTGGAGACTTCTGGAGAATGTGGGGCGCCTCCCACCCTGACAGGACAAGCTGAGGAGGGTGTGGCTCTGCATCCACACTGACCGGACCCGTTGTGGAGGACGCGCCCACACTGGCAGCAGTCCAACCTCCTAAGGACCAGATGCTGGAGGAGCTGAGGAGAAGCCGCCTGAGTGCACTGTCAAGGGGTTCGTGGTCTCAGGACCCCACAGAGGAAGGGCGCCCTGTGTAGACACTGGGGCTTCCGTCGTTTTGTGTGAGGAGACGTGGCCTCCTGCTGTGCTGTGCGCGGGGCTGTGGGGTCCCCCCTTTCTGGGCTCGGGTGCTCCTAGGTCCTCATCTGTGTTTGTGTGCTCGCGGATTAGGTTCCTTGGGCTCCTCAGATGGTCTGCAGTCAGGGAGCGTCCCCCTGCTTCGGTGCTTGTGCTCTCCCCACCTCAGCCCTGCGGGGTCCTTCCCGTGTCCACACCCACTCCAGGCTTGCACCGAGTCCGGAAATTCGGGAGCCAGAGTGAGGACTCTGTAGACGGTTTTGGGGAGAGTAGGTATTTTCCCAGTGTGGGTTCTTCCCTGAGCACAGTGCCTCCCCATCTCTGTGTGTACCCCTCCCTGTCTGTCGTCATTGTTGCAGGGCTGTCAGAGGACAGGTCTGTCACCTTCTTGGTTCAGGGGCCTCCCAGGTATCTTGCTGTCTTGGATGCAGGTGTAAATGAGATCGTTTTCCGCAGTCTCTTTCTGATGGTTCCTTCGGAGCACCTAGGAGTGCCACTAATTTGTGCATATTGATTTTGTTCCTTGCAAGTTCTTGAATTTATTAGTTCAATTGGCCTTAAACTCAATCTGCCAGTTATTTGACCAGCAGCATGGGTTTAATTGGGAAGAGCAGAGAATGGCAGTCTGGGCTGAGCAAGCTAAGGTCCCATCACAGGCAAGTGCGAGAAACAAAGGAGAGGAACATTATTTCATGGAGGAGGAAGAAGTTGGGAAGGGTGCTTGAGGAAAAGTCCCTTGGAGAAAGGCAGGGTGATGGAGAATTCTCACCAGCTGAGCTGCAAAGATCCTACAAAAAGTCAGGAGATGAACCTCCAGCTTCCCCTGTGGGGCCTAAAATTGGTGAGTCTGTCCTGTGGGGGATTGCAATGTGGGGTCTGTAATGGGCACTGAGCACCAGGCGCCCCCTTCCAGCCTCCCCTTCTGGCATCCCCAGTCCACTTTACTGGGGCTTCCCTTCCTGCTTTTGCACAGTTCTAACCAGCTTGTGGTGGAACGTTGTGGAAAAACTGAAATTCCAAATCCACTGCTTCTACTGCACCTGAGATACAGGGGCCCATGATTTAATCCTCCCACGAGTCTCTTGCTAGCCCCACCTGTCCGTTACTCATTTTGAGAGTTGATATTACCAAAGTACTGTAATTCTAAAAATTTCTGAATTAGCTGTATTATTTCTTTTTAGGTATGAAGTTAACTTCCAATTATATGAATTTAATATTTTGGTCATTGTTTTCTAATTTTATTGCCTTATTCTTGGAAAATATAGCCTGATATTTAACTCTAGGAATTTATTGGCATATACTTCTGGCCTAAATAATGGCCTGTTTGTGTAAATGTTCAACTTATGCTTATATACTTACTGAAGACTCTTGTTTTGGGGTCAGGATGGCTACATTTATTAATAGATCAGGACTATTAGATTCTCTAAATTTTGATGTCTCTTAATTTAATCTAATTAAATTATCAGTTAATGAAAGAAGTTAAATTTTTTATGTACTACTGCATCTAAACTTATCAAAGTCTTTGCTATAATTAGACAAGTATGTCATCCTGTTTTTATACCAAGTCTCACATTAAAAAAATCATACTATCTGAAATATTATTTATTTTTATTATTATTTATTTTTTTTAAAAGATTGTATTTATTGGGGTACTGAGTTAAGTGTCTACCTATAGCTCAGGTCATAATACCCGGGTCCTGGGATAGAGCCCCGCAGGGGGTTCCCTGCTCAGTGGCGTGCTTCTCCCTCTCCCTCTGTTATTCCCTCTGCTGTGTGCATGTTTTTCTTTTCTCACTCTCTCTCAAATAAATAAGTAAAATTTAAAGATTATCTCTCTCAAATAAATAAGTCAAATTTTTTTTCTCAATGGGAGGGAGAAGCAGACTCTCCACTGAGCAGGGAGCCTGATGCAGGGCTCAATACCAGGACCCTGGGATCATCACCTGAGCTGAAGGCAGACACTTGAACCGACTAAGTCACCCAGGCACTCCAGCTGTTTATTTATTTATTTATTTTTATTATGCATATGTTTTATCTCTCTTTTCTACAAGTCTTTTTTTTGATCTTTTTACTTTTTTCATAAAACTGAATTATTTCAAGATGACTTGGTCATCCTCTTTTCCCCAACCTCAAAGATCATAGAGTATATTTTAACTGTTAAAATAATATTAGTATTTAAGTGCTGCCTACACAAATTAAGGCAAATTATCTGTGATCTGTATTCCTGAAAATATTTTTTTTATTATGCCTTCCTATGCCAATGACATTTTATAAGGATCTAAATGTTTCCATTTGTGATTTTTTTTTCAAGATAATAAAGCTATTACTTCATTCTTTTTTATATCTGATGTTATTTAAAAAAATTCTGTCAGTCTGATTCTTGTTTCTTTATTAATGAATTATTTTTTTTCTCTCTAACACTTGTGATTTTTTTTGTGTGTCTTTGGTATGTATGCCCTAGTTTGGGATTCATAGAGTCAACTCTAGTTATGAATATTTTCTTTCTTTTCTTGTATGTAAGTTTTAATCCAGTGTCTTGACTATTTTATGCTTGAGAAATAGATGTACATTAATATTCAAATATTTCTTTCCTTTTTCTTCTTTCATTTAAAAAAAGTCATTTATTTTATTTTATTTAAAAATATTTATTTATTTATTTGGAGTAGAGAGAGAGGGTCATGAAGAGTGGCTGATTATATACTTTCAATTTGGGAGGAGGTTAGGGATAGCACAAGCCTCCAAGGTATTTTATAAACAAGGTTTCCAGGACCTTGAGGGGGCTAGCTATTGTTAGGGAAAGGTCATTTATTACTATTTAGTAAAAACTCAGGGAAGAGACTCTTCTGATGTGTATCAGTGGGTATATGCTTGGGAGATGATTGCCAATGTATATCTTGAGGGCAGGGGTGGGGAGTAGAGATAAAGAAGTTTCCAAAGTAATTTTTACATGTGAAAGTAGATTTTCAGTATCCTGGGGGGTGGACTAAGAATGCTTTTTGCCCTGAGTGGATGTGTCCACATGGAAGCAGCTGAGTCCCCAGAGGAGCTTCAAGGACTTGTCAACAGGCTATGAGTAGTAAGGAAATCTAATTTCTTCTCTAGCTTTTGTTCCACACACATCACCTACATCTTACACCTCTTTTATATTGATAATTTTAATGCTTTGCTGGTATCCAGATGACTATATCCTTAAGTGACTTCTTATCTCTATTGAATCCATTACGTATTCTATCCATTGTATTCTTAATTCAACTAGATTACATATATTTAATCTATTAGTACCACTAGGTTCTTATTCTTGTTTTTATTTCAAAATCTTTCCTTATTTCCTTACATTATTTATTGGGTATATTTTAAATCCCTGAAATACTCACTTATTATATATAAGCTGTCAACCGTATTCTTATTTTGAGGTAGCTATATCTTTTTGGGTTTTAGGACATCATACCAACAATGCCAAATAATTTTCAGACAACAGCAGGATCTCCAAGAATTCAACTAAATTCTGACACTATCTACCTGAACATAGTGTAAGATTTCATCAGTTAATGGATCAGTCCTCCAAGACTATCTCCAACCCCACCTCAGATGCCAGTCTCACTGTAGGCCCCAGGTTATTACCTGTGCTTGTGACTGAGCAACTACAGGTTGGAGGTCCCAGTGGCCTACTTCTTACGTTCTTTTAATTTGCTACAGGGACTCACAAAACTCAGAAAAATACTTACTTTATGTTTGCCAGCTTATTAAAAGATATAATAGAAGATTTAAATCAATAGATAGATAAAGAAGTGCACAGGGCAAGGTATGGAGAATGGGCACAGAGCTTCTATTACCTTCTGTAAGACTGCCACTCTTCCTGCCTTTTCATACATTTCACAAACTAAAAGCTTTCTGAACCCAGTCCTTTCAGCTTTTCTGTGGAGGCTTCATGACATAGTCATGACTGACTAAATCATTGTCATTTGCTGATCTAATCTCCAGATCCTCTTCCCTCCCCAGATAATCCTGTATTGGGAGGAAGGGGAGGCAAAGAGTTGTGAAGGCTTTCACCAAGTGGTTGGTCCTTCAGGCAAACAGCCCTTGCCTTGAGTGAGGTCTGAAGGTCACTTCATTAACAGAACAAAACACACCTCTCTCACCCTTATCACAGGAAATCCCAAGAGTTTTAGGAGCTGTGAGTCAGTAGCCATGGTTGAAAACCAAATATTCAGATGACCAAAATATATTTCTTGTAAACCACTATATTACACTACATGCTTAAGTATTTAATTATGTGATCTTTTAAACTAATATTTTTCTAAGAGTATAAACTGTTCTGGCAGTAATCTGGATTGGGGAGTGATGTATTGCCAAATTTCTGTCGTTTTAGTCCAGGAAGTCAAAGAGAAAGAACAGGAGAGCCCCTTAGGGCAGGAAGTTCAAAGTAACAATGTTAACTACTACTACCTTTTCTTGATTTTTTTTTTTTAAACAAGCAAATCTTCTCTTCAGAGTTGCAGTTTAAAGCCAAGAACATGCAGAATTGGGAGAAAAAATAGTTAAATTTGGAGACTTGCAGAGGTAGAATCAGAGTAGTGAAAGCCATTACAGCAACTGAACTAACTGAGGTCAGTCTTTGGTGAATCACAGAAACACGTGGAGTTGTCAAACAAAGGAATCTTTGTTTACAACATACAAGGAGATCACAGGGAATAAGTTCCAAAGCCTTGACTGTTTGAACAGGAGAGAGATTTTTATTTAGTATTTAAGATGAATACTCAGAAGGGAGAGTTTTATTATTCCGTGTATGGTTGGTCATAAGGTTGTGGCTGCATGCACATCCACATATGTATTTGTGCAATATGTATTGCATGTTCACCTGAATGAAGCTTGTATTCCACCGAGGGCAGAAACTTCAACGTTAGAATAAAGCAGAGGTAACTGTTGGACAAGGGAAAGGGACTCTGCAGGCTTCAAGAGCAGATAGAAACTAGATGGGGTCTTGGGCTCATTTTCTGGGACAAGGAATGCAAGGCCTTGATTGCTTTTGAAATAGCACTAGGAGTTTTACCACTGATTTATTGTCTCAATAGCTTAGGCTATTTCCTGGTCTGGTGGTGACTGTTAGTTTTCCCATTGCCTTGTTCCCTCAAAATCCTTAAGGAGTGAGGTTTTTGCATTTCTTTTTAAGAACCTCCCAGGAAGTTTTGGAAGAAGTGTGCTTGGGCAAGTACACAGGTGGGGTATAGATCATTGAAAATAGCTGGGGACAAAAAATGATTTTCTTATGTCAGGAAAACTATATGTCATCTTAATTTTCTGGGAACCTCTAATTCTTTCTGCTGATGTTACCAGCAGGCTTCTGAGATATTACTGATTGTTCTCTTGTACCTAAGGAAAAAGAAATGTAGAAAGCAAAAGACAAAACTTTAAAATCTATCCTCCAACTCATCAATTCACTGCAGCCACCTCTCTGTCTTTCCCTTTCTCTTTTTCTTTATCTTTCTCTCTCACTTTCTCTCTCACATACGCACAACACACGCAAATCATCTTAAAACAATTTTTAATTTTCCCTATTCCATTTTAATATACTTGAGGCATGATCATTTTCTTAGTAAATACAAGAAAAAAAAATCTAGGATTCCATCATTCTGTGTGATTAAAGTATTGAGGAATTTCCTTCCAATAGCACTTATAAAAACACATTTTATTTATGTAATATTATATAATCAGGTGCCTGCATTTTTCTTATTCTCTAACTAGTGTTATTTGGCAATTAATATTTTGTCAATCAATATTCCCCTATATCTGAATGTGTGGGCAGTGAGAGATGAGTTAGAGGCAAGGATGGTGAACACTCCCAACAACTGCAGACTACATATATCTTAAGCCATGATTTTCTTTGCAAAGGTCAACATTGATAATGTTCTAGTCATACCTCCGTGTACCAGGAAAGAAGTAGCATATTTCTTGAAAGACACAGCTATCAAAGCTCCATTGAGAAACTGTAAAGATGGACAAGCGATTTCCAAATTACATATCTGATAATGGACATCTACTCTGATTATTTAAATATGAATAAAAATAAAAAAACCTTACTAATAACCAAACAGAGTATCCAATTTTACATGTGAAGGAAATAATGGAAGAGACATGTCACCAAAAGTATATGGATGGCTTATAGGCACATGACAAATTTCTCAACATTTAGACATTAAAGAAATACAAATTAAAATCATAATGAGACATGCTTACATATCTATTAGAATGGCTAAAATTATAAAGGCTAATTGTACTTGGTCTGAGCTAGATTGAGAAGCAACAAAAAATCTAAACTGTTGTTGGCATATATCATGATACAACCACTTTGGAAAATAGTTTGAAAATTTTTTTAAATGCAAAATATGTTGCAGTTACAAAAATAGCCATTTTACTTCTAGGCATTTAACCAAGAGAAACAAGCCCTATGTTCATACAGGGACTTGTATATGAATTTCATAGCAGCTTTATTTTTAAGAATTGAAAACAGTGGAAATGTTCATCAATGTCCATCCATAGAGCAAAGAAAAATTATGATCTATTCATTAAAGAGATTACTATTCAACATCAAAATGAACTATTTACAATTGGAGATTCTCAAAGTAATGATGCTGAGAAAAGAAAAGCCAGGCAATGAATAGTATATACAGTGTGATTCCATGACTATAAAAAATCTAGAAAATACAAATTTATATATAGTCACAGTCATCAAATATATTGGTGTGATTTTAGTGCCTTCTTCTGTGATCCTATAGCTTCCTACACTTGCATCTCTGAGCATTTGTTACACCATGTGAAAATATGAACTCTTTCTCTTCATTCTGTCTTACTAGAATAAGAGTCCTTGAAATTTTATGGACAATTGAACTCTCAGTTATTAGCAGAAATTCTATCACACAGTAAGTTTCCAAATATAAAAGCCAGAGTTTTACAATGACTTCTAAGCTTTTACATGATCTAGCCACTCATTTAACCTCTGTGACCTCTTTCCCTGCTACTCTTCAGTCACTCACAGTGGCCTCCTTGCTATTCCTCAGATATGCCAGGCATGATCCAACCTTATGGCCTTCAAGATAGCCAATTCCTTTGTCTGGAGTGACCTTATTGCTGATAGTTCTGCGCAAATTCATCACCTTTCCATACCTTTGTTCAATTGTCAGCTTCATTGTAACTACCCTGATCTTCCTATTAAAAATTTTAACTCCCCATCCCCTGCCTAGCAACCTTGATTTTTCTCACCCTGATCGAGTTTTTCTTTTTCCCCATTGTACTCATCCTTTTTGAATGCACTATGCAATTTTTATTAAGGTTTATAGCTTTGAATTGTCTCACCCATTAAAATAAAAGTTCTACAAAGCCAAGTATTTCATTTACCAGTGTAGTCTGAAGTAATATCTGCCATATAATAGTTCAGTAGACAACTGGTAAATTTCAAAATAAATTAATGTTGAGAATATACTGAATTTCACAAGTCATTTCAATATTTATTTCCAAAAAATAAACTATGTAAAACATACCTTAAATTTACTTTCAAAATATTTTATAGCATATAATGGACAATATACATAAGCCTTAAAGAAACAATCCTATAAATAACCATTTCATACCTACTTAAAAACTACATAATACCACACTCCTAGATCCTCTCTGAACGCTCTAAAATAACCCTAAAGGAAATACATTTTTAAAAATAACAGATTTTTTGTCAAATAATTTAATAAAATAAAAGTTTCATTCATCTATGTAGATCATAATAAATGTTTTTAATAAGCATGAAATTATAACTCTGAAGTGTGCTAAAATGAAACCACCTGCTAAGGGTGAGAGAATAAAAATAAACATCATGTTTCCAAATAAGAGGAATTTATTACCTTTGAATCAAAGCATGTGGATTTGTTCAAACTGGCAATAAAGGAATATGGAGACACAAACCATAGAAAGTCATATTTTAGATTTCTAAAAGACTTCGAAGTGAAAAGTATACATTCACTTCTCACTTATTGCTCCTACATATTCATGAATTTGAGAGAAAATATAGGCCCTGTGTGTCTTAGCAACTAATGGGATATTTTTTGATATTTACATGCTTACACATAGTATGTGTTATAGTCTTCTCTTTTACATGCTGTAAAAAGGTTAACCCCTTTTCTGCAGAGATCTGAAAATGTGAAACAGTGCCTGAGTAGCTGAATTCATCTAATTCAAATTTCTTGCAGGTCTAAGACCTATTGATTTTCACTTGACTGCCTCCTTTTTCATCTGTCAATTGGTTACAAATTCTGGTACTGAAGAGAATACATTGGGGCTGGTGGCTCAGTGTGTTAAAGCCTCTGCCTTCAGTTCAGGTCATGATCTCAGGATCCTGGGATCGAGCTCCACATCGGGACATAATGTAACGACAGATAGTTTATATGGGAGCCCTTTGGGTACTCTGGTGGATGAATGTTTTTAAATTAGTTTTTCATGGACATGGGGAGTTAGAGACGAGAAGGGAGGTGGGGGAAATTGGAAGGGGAGCTGAATCATGAGAGACTATGGACTCTGAAAAACAATCTGAGGGTTTTGAAGGGGCGGGGGATTTGGAGGTTGGGGTACCAGGTGTTGGGTATCATAGAGGGCACTGCTTGCATGGAGCACTGGGTGTGGTGCAAAAAGAATGAATACTGTTATGCTGAAAATAAATAAAAAATTAATTTAAAAAATATTAGTTTTTCGTAAACTACAAAAAAAAAAAAAAAAAAAGAAAAGCGCTCCCATTTATAGCGTACACTTTATGGTTCACAAAGCACGTGCCAACAATAAAAATAATAATGGGTTACCGTTACACTTCATAGAAAAGGAGGTACAGGGAAATTGAATGAAAGGGAATAACAAAGTAGGTTCATAAGTCAATCTTCCTTGTAAAAAAATTAACCTGAAAGTGCGTTTCTGCCACCTCTCTCCTGTGTGACATTTTATCGATGGGAGATGGAAAATAAATGGTCTGGTTAACCTTTCCCTCCCCCTCAAAACCCATTATTTGAAAACACAAAAAGGGAAGTGAAGGGAGAAATCCTCCCACTCCCATCCCCACTCACCTCCATAGCCACCTCCTCTTCCAAGAACCTAGCAGACAAGGTGCCAAGAAGTGTTAGGTACCAGCAGTGGTCTCAGATCTCATTCAAGAATCATGGTGAAAGGCATTCAAAGAGATTGTGGGGGCACAGGGATCCAATTAAGGGGGACAAGTTTAAGGTTTGCCTGGTCCCCTAAAAACTAATGGCACTAGAGAAGATGAGCTTTGGGAACTATAGCATAATGGATACAATGTGTAAAAAGCTTCAGTGAGTCATGGTGGGAAGAGGCCAAGAGGGTAGCAAACACAGTCTTAGATGATGTTATTAATAGCACTATAGGCTCTAGATTTCCTGTTGTGGTGTTCTTTGCAAGACCAGCCCGGCCAAAGTGGATACTCTCAACCTGGAACAGAGGGTCTTGGAGATGCCAGCACGTGAGGTATGATGAGAGGGTAAAATGATAGGAGGTGTCCTTTGGAAGGACTGACTCCTTGACTTTAAAAGGGAGAACCCAAATCTGTAGGTGAAATCTTTCTGGCTACAAAGAGGGCCAAGGCCTCCTAAGGTCAAGGTCTCCTCGTCACTTGCAAAGATGTCGAAGAACATATTCAGACATTTCAAAGATGTCCTCATATCATTGGTTCCCACTCTGGAATTCTATCAATAAGGTGAGAGTTCCTCTAGTTGAAAAAGAGATCTAAAAAGACTTCCCTTTCTCATGTAATTTCTGTAACCTCCAGGACACACCCACCTCCCCCTTCCAGCTCTGTAATGAAGCCACAGCTGGTGCCAATTTGTGGAACTCCTTAAAGGCTATTCTCCCTTATATACCCCGGGACCAAGTTCCCATGCTCCCTCACCCGATTTCCTGCACTCACCTCCCACCTGGTGTGTTCACACCTGCAAGTGCCTTTTACCAACCCCTTTGCCAAAAGGCAGCCAGAGTGACCTTTCAAAGACCTATCAGTTCCTGGCATTTGTCTCCATAGAAATCTGCACTGATCTTCTAACAAATTCTCAGTCCTCCAAAGGCACCCATAATCCTCCCATCAGTCTATTCATACCCCTCCAACTGACTGATGCCTGTTCTGCCCCATCTCTCTGCCCTTCAACCACACTGCCTCCTTCTTCCTGTGGAGACCTCTCATGGCACCTGCCTCCAAGCACAGGTGATTCCCATTGATGGGAAGACCCTCTTCTCTCCCCCATCGACCCACTCCAGTTACTCCCACTTATTCGTGAGCTCACAAGCCCCATGGTACACACTCTCCATGCAGCCTGCTCTCTCTTTTCTAGCACTGGCCTCCGTTTCTAGCTGTGCTTGTGTCATGGATGTCCCTCCCCAGCCAGCCTCCAAGCTCTCCTTCCCTTTAGCTCCAACACCTGACACAGTGCCTGGCACGTAGTAAGCCCTGGCTAGCTTCTAAGAGCCTCACTGAGGGACTGAAAGCATTTTAAAAATGTCACCACGTAGGCTCGAAACTGTAGGCAGAAAAAGCTTTGCCTGGATTGACATTTTAGAGACGTATTCGTCAAGTTGGATATGTTCACTGACTTTACCTTGTAAAATTAAAAAAAAAAAAGGACCTCTGTATCGCTTCGCATCTAAGGAAGGCGCATGTATACTATTAGACCACGTTATGAGCTTAATGGAAGGAGACAAGATGTTTTCGCTAAGAAAATGTATAAGACTGTTGAGGTCAAGTGGGAGGAAACAGTCCGTTTGTTGGAGCATTGCTATCTTACTCTATCACAGCCACTCATAAAAATCTGACACGGGGTGAGTCAGAATTGTCTGTCGGAGATGAGTTAGATCTGGCTCATGTTCCTACAGACATGAAAGCCAGAAGCGAAGAAGGAGGCTTTGAAAGCGTGGGTTGAGGAGGCCGTGTGGTTCACTGCGATGAGCTAAGTGCCCAGGGCCACCAGCAGACATGCTGGCCTGTGTCCGTCCTTTGTTCTGGGGTCCCTCTTGCAACATGTGGTGAGGCTGGTGGCTGGGAGCAGCTCAGGACAGGACCTGGTGGCATCTTACCTCTCCCACCCTCCTGTGGGCTCCAGTGGGCTCCAGTAGGTCCCAAGGGACAGCCTGCCTTCCTTGCAAAGCCCAGTAGCACTGGGAGCAGAAACTGGGGCCAAAGAGTGAGCACCCTGTTTGACAAGCTGGACCAGCCACCTCTTCTTCAGATGCAGGGGGAGCCCTGGCATGCTGACTCCTCCCTTCTCCCTTTCCCCTTTCCTCTTTCCTCCCTCTTTTCTTCCCCTCTCTCCTTCCCTGGTGGTGCCCTTTCCCAATGCCCACTTCATCCCTTTTCCTTTCTACATACCTGTCTTCTAGAGTTTCTTCTCTTTCCTCCCCATTACTTCCCTTCATCTGAATCTCCTCTTTGGTCCCTTTGTCCCTGCTCTCTGCTCCTCCTCCCCTTCCCTGGCCCCTGTTCAGCTCCATACTGAATGCAGGCAGAGCTGGACTAACATGCTCACTTGCTAGCTCAGCCACCCTCCAGAGAAGTCACTCTTCGGTGGCCACCTTCCTGACCCCCTGGTTGCTTCTCCACTTGTTCAGATATTGCTCTGAAGTCTGAGGAGGACAGAGCGGGGCTGCCACAGAAGCAGGCCAGAGGAGAAACCAAACCATGTGTCCACACTGTCCCCCAGCACTGCTGCTCTGAGAGCTTTCGGAGTCCTCAAAGGGTTAGGATTTAGGGGCTTCTTCAGAACCGGGAGTGAAAACAAGCATAGGTCAAAAGAAAAGCGACGGCCCCCACACAAAAATAATAATCACAAATGAAAACTATGTTAACTCTGAGTCCCAAAGTCGAAAAATTGCCTTGAATCTGTCACTAGAGAACACCCAAGGCCTCACTCTCTGGGTTCTGGGTGCCCTGGGAATGGCAGGAGGCTCTGAAAAGCGCGTGGGGGTGCAGAACTATGGGGGCTAGCCTGCCCGCTGGCAGGGGGGGGGGTACCTCCTGTGGCGCTGTCCCGGCCTGACCCCCTGCGGACAGGGTGTGGCGCAGCGTCTGGGGTGGTCCTGGTGCCCTGGGGTTGGCGGGAGGCTGCGCCCAGCTCCTGGACTGCGTTTTCTGCTTCAGGTGAGGGCGTGTCGTGGTGTCACTTTACCTGTGAGCAGAGGGTCCTCCAGAGAAGCCATGGGTCGGGGAGGGGCAGCAGGCGGCGGGAACGGGAACAGGACACCGCGGCCTCAGGGGCTAGGCTGGAGCATGGGAGTGCAGGGGCAGCGAGTATGGTGGGTCCTGCAGTCCCAAATGGGCTGCAGCACAGCACACTGGCGCTGCGCGCCCCTCCTTCCCGCCTGGGCAATTAGCAAAGCCCCTCTCCCGGCCGCCCCCGCCCCCCTCCCTCCTGAGTCCTCTGAGAGCTCACTTCCAGCTTTGGAAATTAGCAAAGACCCTTCTCTGCGCTGGCCCCGCCCCCTCACTTCTGAGGCCGGAGCCCATGCTGGGGTGCGGGGCTAAGCCCTGGCATGCTGCTGCATTGCCAGCGCCTGCCCTGGGCAGCCTCCTAGCCTGGCTCCCTGAGCGGGTGTCCACGCGCAGCCTGGCTGCGAAAAGATCATCAGTCCTAAACGCCAGCTGCACTCTTGGGTCAGTTTGCTGGCTTCCAGATTGCGCCCAAAGCCAGGAACCAGCTTCCCCAGCACAGGCCTGGGCTGAGATGCCTGCCTGGGATCTGTCTGAGCAGTCTCCTCCACTCCAGGCAGGGATGGCACTTCGGCCTGGATGTTTGGGTTTCTTGTTTGTTTTTTTGGTCATTGGTTATTACATGACCTCCAGGGTAGGTGCTCCACAAAGGGAGTGAAAACAGGACGCCATATATAGCATACAGCCATTCTAGAAAAATAGCTTGGGGTTCTCCTGGAAACGCTGCATTGGTCCTTGCACTATGGTTTAATAGAAAAGGGATTATGCACCAAGTTACTTAAATGAGCATAGGTTGAAATCGTTTACTGAGAGTAAATATTTTAAATAGTTATATTTTAACTAAATCTATCATCAATCATAAATCTATTACACGAAGGTTACAGGCAATTTAAAAGCAAGAGCACTCTCTTCAGGGTTTTAAATAATCCTTGTCTGTCTTGGCACATGAGAATGCAAAGATAGGAAATGGTTTGTAAAAGATCATATAATAGCTTTTACTAATTCTATTTATTTGACAGACAGAGATCACAAGTAGGCAGAGAGGCAGGCAGAGAGAAAGATGGGGAAGCAGGCTCCCCGTCAAGCAGAGAGCCTGATGAAGGGCTCGATCCCAGGACCCTGAGATCATGACCTGAGCCCAAGGCAGAGGCTTAACACACGGAGCCACCCAGGCGCCCCCAGATGAAATACATTTCTGACTTAGAAACTTCAGATAGAATTATTTTGTCCATGATGACAACTGAAGAAAATGTGTCATCCCTAAACCTAACCTTAAACCCTACCAACGCTGAAACCTAAGCTGACCTTAAAGCCCAAACTAGAACCCTGAATCCCAAACCTGGAATGGAACCCAAAGCCTGTACCTGAGCCCTGGATCCAAGCCCTGAACCACGAACCCAAACCCTAAACCAGACCTCCAAGTCATGAAACCTGAACCCAAATCTCAGCATGAAGTCAAACCCCAAATTTGACCTTGAACTTTATCCCATAAGCCCTGAGTCTTAAAGCCTAAATCATAAACTTAAAGCCCTAAACTATAACTCTGTTCCCTTGTCCTTCACTCTAAACCCTCACCCTAACACTAAACCCAAAGCCTGATCTAGAACTCTGACTAAAACCTGAACCTGTACCCAAATTCAAATGCTTCACCACACTTTGCTTATGCACTTGCCATTGATGGATATTTGCAGTTTCTACCTTTTGATTCTTGTGAACATTGTTTGGGTTGGGGGCTAGGGTTAGGGTCTTGGATTAGGGTAGGGTCCAGGCTTGAGACCAAGTTGAGGTCAGAGTGTGGGTCTGCATCAGGGCCATGTTCAGTGACACTGTTTGGGTCAAGGACTGTTGTAATTCCACATTGTTTCCAATTCATTGTTCCTTAGCTATTTGGGGGGAAGTTGGGGGGTATTGGGCTCCATGCAGCTTGAATTTCCGGAATGAAATGGCATCAGCTGGACCCCAGGAGGGAGCAGGACCTTCCACTGAAGGGTGAGCTCCCACAGTCCTGCACTGCCTTGCACCGCCTGCAGAGGGCGCCAGACCCCAGCTCCGCCCTGAGCCAAGGCTGCACAGCCACAGCTGGGACCAGAGCCCCGCCTCTTCAGGACCCACTGTGGAGACTTCTGGAGAATGTGGGGCGCCTCCCACCCTGACAGGACAAGCTGAGGAGGGTGTGGCTCTGCATCCACACTGACCGGACCCGTTGTGGAGGACGCGCCCACACTGGCAGCAGTCCAACCTCCTAAGGACCAGATGCTGGAGGAGCTGAGGAGAAGCCGCCTGAGTGCACTGTCAAGGGGTTCGTGGTCTCAGGACCCCACAGAGGAAGGGCGCCCTGTGTAGACACTGGGGCTTCCGTCGTTTTGTGTGAGGAGACGTGGCCTCCTGCTGTGCTGTGCGCGGGGCTGTGGGGTCCCCCCTTTCTGGGCTCGGGTGCTCCTAGGTCCTCATCTGTGTTTGTGTGCTCGCGGATTAGGTTCCTTGGGCTCCTCAGATGGTCTGCAGTCAGGGAGCGTCCCCCTGCTTCGGTGCTTGTGCTCTCCCCACCTCAGCCCTGCGGGGTCCTTCCCGTGTCCACACCCACTCCAGGCTTGCACCGAGTCCGGAAATTCGGGAGCCAGAGTGAGGACTCTGTAGACGGTTTTGGGGAGAGTAGGTATTTTCCCAGTGTGGGTTCTTCCCTGAGCACAGTGCCTCCCCATCTCTGTGTGTACCCCTCCCTGTCTGTCGTCATTGTTGCAGGGCTGTCAGAGGACAGGTCTGTCACCTTCTTGGTTCAGGGGCCTCCCAGGTATCTTGCTGTCTTGGATGCAGGTGTAAATGAGATCGTTTTCCGCAGTCTCTTTCTGATGGTTCCTTCGGAGCACCTAGGAGTGCCACTAATTTGTGCATATTGATTTTGTTCCTTGCAAGTTCTTGAATTTATTAGTTCAATTGGCCTTAAACTCAATCTGCCAGTTATTTGACCAGCAGCATGGGTTTAATTGGGAAGAGCAGAGAATGGCAGTCTGGGCTGAGCAAGCTAAGGTCCCATCACAGGCAAGTGCGAGAAACAAAGGAGAGGAACATTATTTCATGGAGGAGGAAGAAGTTGGGAAGGGTGCTTGAGGAAAAGTCCCTTGGAGAAAGGCAGGGTGATGGAGAATTCTCACCAGCTGAGCTGCAAAGATCCTACAAAAAGTCAGGAGATGAACCTCCAGCTTCCCCTGTGGGGCCTAAAATTGGTGAGTCTGTCCTGTGGGGGATTGCAATGTGGGGTCTGTAATGGGCACTGAGCACCAGGCGCCCCCTTCCAGCCTCCCCTTCTGGCATCCCCAGTCCACTTTACTGGGGCTTCCCTTCCTGCTTTTGCACAGTTCTAACCAGCTTGTGGTGGAACGTTGTGGAAAAACTGAAATTCCAAATCCACTGCTTCTACTGCACCTGAGATACAGGGGCCCATGATTTAATCCTCCCACGAGTCTCTTGCTAGCCCCACCTGTCCGTTACTCATTTTGAGAGTTGATATTACCAAAGTACTGTAATTCTAAAAATTTCTGAATTAGCTGTATTATTTCTTTTTAGGTATGAAGTTAACTTCCAATTATATGAATTTAATATTTTGGTCATTGTTTTCTAATTTTATTGCCTTATTCTTGGAAAATATAGCCTGATATTTAACTCTAGGAATTTATTGGCATATACTTCTGGCCTAAATAATGGCCTGTTTGTGTAAATGTTCAACTTATGCTTATATACTTACTGAAGATTCTTGTTTTGGGGTCAGGATGGCTACATTTATTAATAGATCAGGACTATTAGATTCTCTAAATTTTGATGTCTCTTAATTTAATCTAATTAAATTATCAGTTAATGAAAGAAGTTAAATTTTTTATGTACTACTGCATCTAAACTTATCAAAGTCTTTGCTATAATTAGACAAGTATGTCATCCTGTTTTTATACCAAGTCTCACATTAAAAAAATCATACTATCTGAAATATTATTTATTTTTATTATTATTTATTTTTTTTAAAAGATTGTATTTATTAGGGTACCTCTGTTATTCCCTCTGCTGTGTGCATGTTTTTCTTTTCTCACTCTCTCTCAAATAAATAAGTAAAATTTAAAGATTATCTCTCTCAAATAAATAAGTCAAATTTTTTTTCTCAATGGGAGGGAGAAGCAGACTCTCCACTGAGCAGGGAGCCTGATGCAGGGCTCAATACCAGGACCCTGGGATCATCACCTGAGCTGAAGGCAGACACTTGAACCGACTAAGTCACCCAGGCACTCCAGCTGTTTATTTATTTATTTATTTTTATTATGCATATGTTTTATCTCTCTTTTCTACAAGTCTTTTTTTTTATCTTTTTACTTTTTTCATAAAACTGAATTATTTCAAGATGACTTGGTCATCCTCTTTTCCCCAACCTCAAAGATCATAGAGTATATTTTAACTGTTAAAATAATATTAGTATTTAAGTGCTGCCTACACAAATTAAGGCAAATTATCTGTGATCTGTATTCCTGAAAATATTTTTTTTATTATGCCTTCCTATGCCAATGACATTTTATAAGGATCTAAATGTTTCCATTTGTGATTTTTTTTCAAGATAATAAAGCTATTACTTCATTCTTTTTTATATCTGATGTTATTTAAAAAAATTCTGTCAGTCTGATTCTTGTTTCTTTATTAATGAATTATTTTTTTTCTCTCTAACACTTGTGATTTTTTTTGTGTGTCTTTGGTATGTATGCCCTAGTTTGGGATTCATAGAGTCAACTCTAGTTATGAATATTTTCTTTCTTTTCTTGTATGTAAGTTTTAATCCAGTGTCTTGACTATTTTATGCTTGAGAAATAGATGTACATTAATATTCAAATATTTCTTTCCTTTTTCTTCTTTCATTTAAAAAAAGTCATTTATTTTATTTTATTTAAAAATATTTATTTATTTATTTGGCGTAGAGAGAGAGGGTCATGAAGAGTGGCTGATTATATACTTTCAATTTGGGAGGAGGTTAGGGATAGCACAAGCCTCCAAGGTATTTTATAAACAAGGTTTCCAGGACCTTGAGGGGGCTAGCTATTGTTAGGGAAAGGTCATTTATTACTATTTAGTAAAAACTCAGGGAAGAGACTCTTCTGATGTGTATCAGTGGGTATATGCTTGGGAGATGATTGCCAATGTATATCTTGAGGGCAGGGGTGGGGAGTAGAGATAAAGAAGTTTCCAAAGTAATTTTTACATGTGAAAGTAGATTTTCAGTATCCTGGGGGGTGGACTAAGAATGCTTTTTGCCCTGAGTGGATGTGTCCACATGGAAGCAGCTGAGTCCCCAGAGGAGCTTCAAGGACTTGTCAACAGGCTATGAGTAGTAAGGAAATCTAATTTCTTCTCTAGCTTTTGTTCCACACACATCACCTACATCTTACACCTCTTTTATATTGATAATTTTAATGCTTTGCTGGTATCCAGATGACTATATCCTTAAGTGACTTCTTATCTCTATTGAATCCATTACGTATTCTATCCATTGTATTCTTAATTCAACTAGATTACATATATTTAATCTATTAGTACCACTAGGTTCTTATTCTTGTTTTTATTTCAAAATCTTTCCTTATTTCCTTACATTATTTATTGGGTATATTTTAAATCCCTGAAATACTCACTTATTATATATAAGCTGTCAACCGTATTCTTATTTTGAGGTAGCTATATCTTTTTGGGTTTTAGGACATCATACCAACAATGCCAAATAATTTTCAGACAACAGCAGGATCTCCAAGAATTCAACTAAATTCTGACACTATCTACCTGAACATAGTGTAAGATTTCATCAGTTAATGGATCAGTCCTCCAAGACTATCTCCAACCCCACCTCAGATGCCAGTCTCACTGTAGGCCCCAGGTTATTACCTGTGCTTGTGACTGAGCAACTACAGGTTGGAGGTCCCAGTGGCCTACTTCTTACGTTCTTTTAATTTGCTACAGGGACTCACAAAACTCAGAAAAATACTTACTTTATGTTTGCCAGCTTATTAAAAGATATAATAGAAGATTTAAATCAATAGATAGATAAAGAAGTGCACAGGGCAAGGTATGGAGAATGGGCACAGAGCTTCTATTACCTTCTGTAAGACTGCCACTCTTCCTGCCTTTTCATACATTTCACAAACTAAAAGCTTTCTGAACCCAGTCCTTTCAGCTTTTCTGTGGAGGCTTCATGACATAGTCATGACTGACTAAATCATTGTCATTTGCTGATCTAATCTCCAGATCCTCTTCCCTCCCCAGATAATCCTGTATTGGGAGGAAGGGGAGGCAAAAAGTTGTGAAGGCTTTCACCAAGTGGTTGGTCCTTCAGGCAAACAGCCCTTGCCTTGAGTGAGGTCTGAAGGTCACTTCATTAACAGAACAAAACACACCTCTCTCACCCTTATCACAGGAAATCCCAAGAGTTTTAGGAGCTGTGAGTCAGTAGCCATGGTTGAAAACCAAATATTCAGATGACCAAAATATATTTCTTGTAAACCACTATATTACACTACATGCTTAAGTATTTAATTATGTGATCTTTTAAACTAATATTTTTCTAAGAGTATAAACTGTTCTGGCAGTAATCTGGATTGGGGAGTGATGTATTGCCAAATTTCTGTCGTTTTAGTCCAGGAAGTCAAAGAGAAAGAACAGGAGAGCCCCTTAGGGCAGGAAGTTCAAAGTAACAATGTTAACTACTACTACCTTTTCTTGATTTTTTTTTTTAAACAAGCAAATCTTCTCTTCAGAGTTGCAGTTTAAAGCCAAGAACATGCAGAATTGGGAGAAAAAATAGTTAAATTTGGAGACTTGCAGAGGTAGAATCAGAGTAGTGAAAGCCATTACAGCAACTGAACTAACTGAGGTCAGTCTTTGGTGAATCACAGAAACACGTGGAGTTGTCAAACAAAGGAATCTTTGTTTACAACATACAAGGAGATCACAGGGAATAAGTTCCAAAGCCTTGACTGTTTGAACAGGAGAGAGATTTTTATTTAGTATTTAAGATGAATACTCAGAAGGGAGAGTTTTATTATTCCGTGTATGGTTGGTCATAAGGTTGTGGCTGCATGCACATCCACATATGTATTTGTGCAATATGTATTGCATGTTCACCTGAATGAAGCTTGTATTCCACCGAGGGCAGAAACTTCAACGTTAGAATAAAGCAGAGGTAACTGTTGGACAAGGGAAAGGGACTCTGCAGGCTTCAAGAGCAGATAGAAACTAGATGGGGTCTTGGGCTCATTTTCTGGGACAAGGAATGCAAGGCCTTGATTGCTTTTGAAATAGCACTAGGAGTTTTACCACTGATTTATTGTCTCAATAGCTTAGGCTATTTCCTGGTCTGGTGGTGACTGTTAGTTTTCCCATTGCCTTGTTCCCTCAAAATCCTTAAGGAGTGAGGTTTTTGCATTTCTTTTTAAGAACCTCCCAGGAAGTTTTGGAAGAAGTGTGCTTGGGCAAGTACACAGGTGGGGTATAGATCATTGAAAATAGCTGGGGACAAAAAATGATTTTCTTATGTCAGGAAAACTATATGTCATCTTAATTTTCTGGGAACCTCTAATTCTTTCTGCTGATGTTACCAGCAGGCTTCTGAGATATTACTGATTGTTCTCTTGTACCTAAGGAAAAAGAAATGTAGAAAGCAAAAGACAAAACTTTAAAATCTATCCTCCAACTCATCAATTCACTGCAGCCACCTCTCTGTCTTTCCCTTTCTCTTTTTCTTTATCTTTCTCTCTCACTTTCTCTCTCACATACGCACAACACACGCAAATCATCTTAAAACAATTTTTAATTTTCCCTATTCCATTTTAATATACTTGAGGCATGATCATTTTCTTAGTAAATACAAGAAAAAAAAATCTAGGATTCCATCATTCTGTGTGATTAAAGTATTGAGGAATTTCCTTCCAATAGCACTTATAAAAACACATTTTATTTATGTAATATTATATAATCAGGTGCCTGCATTTTTCTTATTCTCTAACTAGTGTTATTTGGCAATTAATATTTTGTCAATCAATATTCCCCTATATCTGAATGTGTGGGCAGTGAGAGATGAGTTAGAGGCAAGGATGGTGAACACTCCCAACAACTGCAGACTACATATATCTTAAGCCATGATTTTCTTTGCAAAGGTCAACATTGATAATGTTCTAGTCATACCTCCGTGTACCAGGAAAGAAGTAGCATATTTCTTGAAAGACACAGCTATCAAAGCTCCATTGAGAAACTGTAAAGATGGACAAGCGATTTCCAAATTACATATCTGATAATGGACATCTACTCTGATTATTTAAATATGAATAAAAATAAAAAAACCTTACTAATAACCAAACAGAGTATCCAATTTTACATGTGAAGGAAATAATGGAAGAGACATGTCACCAAAAGTATATGGATGGCTTATAGGCACATGACAAATTTCTCAACATTTAGACATTAAAGAAATACAAATTAAAATCATAATGAGACATGCTTACATATCTATTAGAATGGCTAAAATTATAAAGGCTAATTGTACTTGGTCTGAGCTAGATTGAGAAGCAACTAAAAATCTAAACTGTTGTTGGCATATATCATGATACAACCACTTTGGAAAATAGTTTGAAAATTTTTTTAAATGCAAAATATGTTGCAGTTACAAAAATAGCCATTTTACTTCTAGGCATTTAACCAAGAGAAACAAGCCCTATGTTCATACAGGGACTTGTATATGAATTTCATAGCAGCTTTATTTTTAAGAATTGAAAACAGTGGAAATGTTCATCAATGTCCATCCATAGAGCAAAGAAAAATTATGATCTATTCATTAAAGAGATTACTATTCAACATCAAAATGAACTATTTACAATTGGAGATTCTCAAAGTAATGATGCTGAGAAAAGAAAAGCCAGGCAATGAATAGTATATACAGTGTGATTCCATGACTATAAAAAATCTAGAAAATACAAATTTATATATAGTCACAGTCATCAAATATATTGGTGTGATTTTAGTGCCTTCTTCTGTGATCCTATAGCTTCCTACACTTGCATCTCTGAGCATTTGTTACACCATGTGAAAATATGAACTCTTTCTCTTCATTCTGTCTTACTAGAATAAGAGTCCTTGAAATTTTATGGACAATTGAACTCTCAGTTATTAGCAGAAATTCTATCACACAGTAAGTTTCCAAATATAAAAGCCAGAGTTTTACAATGACTTCTAAGCTTTTACATGATCTAGCCACTCATTTAACCTCTGTGACCTCTTTCCCTGCTACTCTTCAGTCACTCACAGTGGCCTCCTTGCTATTCCTCAGATATGCCAGGCATGATCCAACCTTATGGCCTTCAAGATAGCCAATTCCTTTGTCTGGAGTGACCTTATTGCTGATAGTTCTGCGCAAATTCATCACCTTTCCATACCTTTGTTCAATTGTCAGCTTCATTGTAACTACCTTGATCTTCCTATTAAAAATTTTAACTCCCCATCCCCTGCCTAGCAACCTTGATTTTTCTCACCCTGATCGAGTTTTTCTTTTTCCCCATTGTACTCATCCTTTTTGAATGCACTATGCAATTTTTATTAAGGTTTATAGCTTTGAATTGTCTCACCCATTAAAATAAAAGTTCTACAAAGCCAAGTATTTCATTTACCAGTGTAGTCTGAAGTAATATCTGCCATATAATAGTTCAGTAGACAACTGGTAAATTTCAAAATAAATTAATGTTGAGAATATACTGAATTTCACAAGTCATTTCAATATTTATTTCCAAAAAATAAACTATGTAAAACATACCTTAAATTTACTTTCAAAATATTTTATAGCATATAATGGACAATATACATAAGCCTTAAAGAAACAATCCTATAAATAACCATTTCATACCTACTTAAAAACTACATAATACCACACTCCTAGATCCTCTCTGAACGCTCTAAAATAACCCTAAAGGAAATACATTTTTAAAAATAACAGATTTTTTGTCAAATAATTTAATAAAATAAAAGTTTCATTCATCTATGTAGATCATAATAAATGTTTTTAATAAGCATGAAATTATAACTCTGAAGTGTGCTAAAATGAAACCACCTGCTAAGGGTGAGAGAATAAAAATAAACATCATGTTTCCAAATAAGAGGAATTTATTACCTTTGAATCAAAGCATGTGGATTTGTTCAAACTGGCAATAAAGGAATATGGAGACACAAACCATAGAAAGTCATATTTTAGATTTCTAAAAGACTTCGAAGTGAAAAGTATACATTCACTTCTCACTTATTGCTCCTACATATTCATGAATTTGAGAGAAAATATAGGCCCTGTGTGTCTTAGCAACTAATGGGATATTTTTTGATATTTACATGCTTACACATAGTATGTGTTATAGTCTTCTCTTTTACATGCTGTAAAAAGGTTAACCCCTTTTCTGCAGAGATCTGAAAATGTGAAACAGTGCCTGAGTAGCTGAATTCATCTAATTCAAATTTCTTGCAGGTCTAAGACCTATTGATTTTCACTTGACTGCCTCCTTTTTCATCTGTCAATTGGTTACAAATTCTGGTACTGAAGAGAATACATTGGGGCTGGTGGCTCAGTGTGTTAAAGCCTCTGCCTTCAGTTCAGGTCATGATCTCAGGATCCTGGGATCGAGCTCCACATCGGGACATAATGTAACGACAGATAGTTTATATGGGAGCCCTTTGGGTACTCTGGTGGATGAATGTTTTTAAATTAGTTTTTCATGGACATGGGGAGTTAGAGACGAGAAGGGAGGTGGGGGAAATTGGAAGGGGAGCTGAATCATGAGAGACTATGGACTCTGAAAAACAATCTGAGGGTTTTGAAGGGGCGGGGGATTTGGAGGTTGGGGTACCAGGTGTTGGGTATCATAGAGGGCACTGCTTGCATGGAGCACTGGGTGTGGTGCAAAAAGAATGAATACTGTTATGCTGAAAATAAATAAAAAATTAATTTAAAAAATATTAGTTTTTCGTAAACTACAAAAAAAAAAAAAAAAAAGAAAAGCGCTCCCATTTATAGCGTACACTTTATGGTTCACAAAGCACGTGCCAACAATAAAAATAATAATGGGTTACCGTTACACTTCATAGAAAAGGAGGTACAGGGAAATTGAATGAAAGGGAATAACAAAGTAGGTTCATAAGTCAATCTTCCTTGTAAAAAAATTAACCTGAAAGTGCGTTTCTGCCACCTCTCTCCTGTGTGACATTTTATCGATGGGAGATGGAAAATAAATGGTCTGGTTAACCTTTCCCTCCCCCTCAAAACCCATTATTTGAAAACACAAAAAGGGAAGTGAAGGGAGAAATCCTCCCACTCCCATCCCCACTCACCTCCATAGCCACCTCCTCTTCCAAGAACCTAGCAGACAAGGTGCCAAGAAGTGTTAGGTACCAGCAGTGGTCTCAGATCTCATTCAAGAATCATGGTGAAAGGCATTCAAAGAGATTGTGGGGGCACAGGGATCCAATTAAGGGGGACAAGTTTAAGGTTTGCCTGGTCCCCTAAAAACTAATGGCACTAGAGAAGATGAGCTTTGGGAACTATAGCATAATGGATACAATGTGTAAAAAGCTTCAGTGAGTCATGGTGGGAAGAGGCCAAGAGGGTAGCAAACACAGTCTTAGATGATGTTATTAATAGCACTATAGGCTCTAGATTTCCTGTTGTGGTGTTCTTTGCAAGACCAGCCCGGCCAAAGTGGATACTCTCAACCTGGAACAGAGGGTCTTGGAGATGCCAGCACGTGAGGTATGATGAG
The DNA here is from genome assembly GCF_964662115.1 of Mustela nivalis. NCBI lineage: Eukaryota > Metazoa > Chordata > Mammalia > Carnivora > Mustelidae > Mustela > Mustela nivalis. The sequence continues at coordinate 32,764 of NW_028135610.1, forward strand.
AGGGTAAAATGATAGGAGGTGTCCTTTGGAAGGACTGACTCCTTGACTTTAAAAGGGAGAACCCAAATCTGTAGGTGAAATCTTTCTGGCTACAAAGAGGGCCAAGGCCTCCTAAGGTCAAGGTCTCCTCGTCACTTGCAAAGATGTCGAAGAACATATTCAGACATTTCAAAGATGTCCTCATATCATTGGTTCCCACTCTGGAATTCTATCAATAAGGTGAGAGTTCCTCTAGTTGAAAAAGAGATCTAAAAAGACTTCCCTTTCTCATGTAATTTCTGTAACCTCCAGGACACACCCACCTCCCCCTTCCAGCTCTGTAATGAAGCCACAGCTGGTGCCAATTTGTGGAACTCCTTAAAGGCTATTCTCCCTTATATACCCCGGGACCAAGTTCCCATGCTCCCTCACCCGATTTCCTGCACTCACCTCCCACCTGGTGTGTTCACACCTGCAAGTGCCTTTTACCAACCCCTTTGCCAAAAGGCAGCCAGAGTGACCTTTCAAAGACCTATCAGTTCCTGGCATTTGTCTCCATAGAAATCTGCACTGATCTTCTAACAAATTCTCAGTCCTCCAAAGGCACCCATAATCCTCCCATCAGTCTATTCATACCCCTCCAACTGACTGATGCCTGTTCTGCCCCATCTCTCTGCCCTTCAACCACACTGCCTCCTTCTTCCTGTGGAGACCTCTCATGGCACCTGCCTCCAAGCACAGGTGATTCCCATTGATGGGAAGACCCTCTTCTCTCCCCCATCGACCCACTCCAGTTACTCCCACTTATTCGTGAGCTCACAAGCCCCATGGTACACACTCTCCATGCAGCCTGCTCTCTCTTTTCTAGCACTGGCCTCCGTTTCTAGCTGTGCTTGTGTCATGGATGTCCCTCCCCAGCCAGCCTCCAAGCTCTCCTTCCCTTTAGCTCCAACACCTGACACAGTGCCTGGCACGTAGTAAGCCCTGGCTAGCTTCTAAGAGCCTCACTGAGGGACTGAAAGCATTTTAAAAATGTCACCACGTAGGCTCGAAACTGTAGGCAGAAAAAGCTTTGCCTGGATTGACATTTTAGAGACGTATTCGTCAAGTTGGATATGTTCACTGACTTTACCTTGTAAAATTAAAAAAAAAAAAGGACCTCTGTATCGCTTCGCATCTAAGGAAGGCGCATGTATACTATTAGACCACGTTATGAGCTTAATGGAAGGAGACAAGATGTTTTCGCTAAGAAAATGTATAAGACTGTTGAGGTCAAGTGGGAGGAAACAGTCCGTTTGTTGGAGCATTGCTATCTTACTCTATCACAGCCACTCATAAAAATCTGACACGGGGTGAGTCAGAATTGTCTGTCGGAGATGAGTTAGATCTGGCTCATGTTCCTACAGACATGAAAGCCAGAAGCGAAGAAGGAGGCTTTGAAAGCGTGGGTTGAGGAGGCCGTGTGGTTCACTGCGATGAGCTAAGTGCCCAGGGCCACCAGCAGACATGCTGGCCTGTGTCCGTCCTTTGTTCTGGGGTCCCTCTTGCACCATGTGGTGAGGCTGGTGGCTGGGAGCAGCTCAGGACAGGACCTGGTGGCATCTTACCTCTCCCACCCTCCTGTGGGCTCCAGTGGGCTCCAGTAGGTCCCAAGGGACAGCCTGCCTTCCTTGCAAAGCCCAGTAGCACTGGGAGCAGAAACTGGGGCCAAAGAGTGAGCACCCTGTTTGACAAGCTGGACCAGCCACCTCTTCTTCAGATGCAGGGGGAGCCCTGGCATGCTGACTCCTCCCTTCTCCCTTTCCCCTTTCCTCTTTCCTCCCTCTTTTCTTCCCCTCTCTCCTTCCCTGGTGGTGCCCTTTCCCAATGCCCACTTCATCCCTTTTCCTTTCTACATACCTGTCTTCTAGAGTTTCTTCTCTTTCCTCCCCATTACTTCCCTTCATCTGAATCTCCTCTTTGGTCCCTTTGTCCCTGCTCTCTGCTCCTCCTCCCCTTCCCTGGCCCCTGTTCAGCTCCATACTGAATGCAGGCAGAGCTGGACTAACATGCTCACTTGCTAGCTCAGCCACCCTCCAGAGAAGTCACTCTTCGGTGGCCACCTTCCTGACCCCCTGGTTGCTTCTCCACTTGTTCAGATATTGCTCTGAAGTCTGAGGAGGACAGAGCGGGGCTGCCACAGAAGCAGGCCAGAGGAGAAACCAAACCATGTGTCCACACTGTCCCCCAGCACTGCTGCTCTGAGAGCTTTTGGAGTCCTCAAAGGGTTAGGATTTAGGGGCTTCTTCAGAACCGGGAGTGAAAACAAGCATAGGTCAAAAGAAAAGCGACGGCCCCCACACAAAAATAATAATCACAAATGAAAACTATGTTAACTCTGAGTCCCAAAGTCGAAAAATTGCCTTGAATCTGTCACTAGAGAACACCCAAGGCCTCACTCTCTGGGTTCTGGGTGCCCTGGGAATGGCAGGAGGCTCTGAAAAGCGCGTGGGGGTGCAGAACTATGGGGGCTAGCCTGCCCGCTGGCAGGGGGGGGGGTACCTCCTGTGGCGCTGTCCCGGCCTGACCCCCTGCGGACAGGGTGTGGCGCAGCGTCTGGGGTGGTCCTGGTGCCCTGGGGTTGGCGGGAGGCTGCGCCCAGCTCCTGGACTGCGTTTTCTGCTTCAGGTGAGGGCGTGTCGTGGTGTCACTTTACCTGTGAGCAGAGGGTCCTCCAGAGAAGCCATGGGTCGGGGAGGGGCAGCAGGCGGCGGGAACGGGAACAGGACACCGCGGCCTCAGGGGCTAGGCTGGAGCATGGGAGTGCAGGGGCAGCGAGTATGGTGGGTCCTGCAGTCCCAAATGGGCTGCAGCACAGCACACTGGCGCTGCGCGCCCCTCCTTCCCGCCTGGGCAATTAGCAAAGCCCCTCTCCAGGCCGCCCCCGCCCCCCTCCCTCCTGAGTCCTCTGAGAGCTCACTTCCAGCTTTGGAAATTAGCAAAGACCCTTCTCTGCGCTGGCCCCGCCCCCTCACTTCTGAGGCCGGAGCCCATGCTGGGGTGCGGGGCTAAGCCCTGGCATGCTGCTGCATTGCCAGCGCCTGCCCTGGGCAGCCTCCTAGCCTGGCTCCCTGAGCGGGTGTCCACGCGCAGCCTGGCTGCGAAAAGATCATCAGTCCTAAACGCCAGCTGCACTCTTGGGTCAGTTTGCTGGCTTCCAGATTGCGCCCAAAGCCAGGAACCAGCTTCCCCAGCACAGGCCTGGGCTGAGATGCCTGCCTGGGATCTGTCTGAGCAGTCTCCTCCACTCCAGGCAGGGATGGCACTTCGGCCTGGATGTTTGGGTTTCTTGTTTGTTTTTTTGGTCATTGGTTATTACATGACCTCCAGGGTAGGTGCTCCACAAAGGGAGTGAAAACAGGACGCCATATATAGCATACAGCCATTCTAGAAAAATAGCTTGGGGTTCTCCTGGAAACGCTGCATTGGTCCTTGCACTATGGTTTAATAGAAAAGGGATTATGCACCAAGTTACTTAAATGAGCATAGGTTGAAATCGTTTACTGAGAGTAAATATTTTAAATAGTTATATTTTAACTAAATCTATCATCAATCATAAATCTATTACACGAAGGTTACAGGCAATTTAAAAGCAAGAGCACTCTCTTCAGGGTTTTAAATAATCCTTGTCTGTCTTGGCACATGAGAATGCAAAGATAGGAAATGGTTTGTAAAAGATCATATAATAGCTTTTACTAATTCTATTTATTTGACAGACAGAGATCACAAGTAGGCAGAGAGGCAGGCAGAGAGAAAGATGGGGAAGCAGGCTCCCCGTCAAGCAGAGAGCCTGATGAAGGGCTCGATCCCAGGACCCTGAGATCATGACCTGAGCCCAAGGCAGAGGCTTAACACACGGAGCCACCCAGGCGCCCCCAGATGAAATACATTTCTGACTTAGAAACTTCAGATAGAATTATTTTGTCCATGATGACAACTGAAGAAAATGTGTCATCCCTAAACCTAACCTTAAACCCTACCAACGCTGAAACCTAAGCTGACCTTAAAGCCCAAACTAGAACCCTGAATCCCAAACCTGGAATGGAACCCAAAGCCTGTACCTGAGCCCTGGATCCAAGCCCTGAACCACGAACCCAAACCCTAAACCAGACCTCCAAGTCATGAAACCTGAACCCAAATCTCAGCATGAAGTCAAACCCCAAATTTGACCTTGAACTTTATCCCATAAGCCCTGAGTCTTAAAGCCTAAATCATAAACTTAAAGCCCTAAACTATAACTCTGTTCCCTTGTCCTTCACTCTAAACCCTCACCCTAACACTAAACCCAAAGCCTGATCTAGAACTCTGACTAAAACCTGAACCTGTACCCAAATTCAAATGCTTCACCACACTTTGCTTATGCACTTGCCATTGATGGATATTTGCAGTTTCTACCTTTTGATTCTTGTGAACATTGTTTGGGTTGGGGGCTAGGGTTAGGGTCTTGGATTAGGGTAGGGTCCAGGCTTGAGACCAAGTTGAGGTCAGAGTGTGGGTCTGCATCAGGGCCATGTTCAGTGACACTGTTTGGGTCAAGGACTGTTGTAATTCCACATTGTTTCCAATTCATTGTTCCTTAGCTATTTGGGGGGAAGTTGGGGGGTATTGGGCTCCATGCAGCTTGAATTTCCGGAATGAAATGGCATCAGCTGGACCCCAGGAGGGAGCAGGACCTTCCACTGAAGGGTGAGCTCCCACAGTCCTGCACTGCCTTGCACCGCCTGCAGAGGGCGCCAGACCCCAGCTCCGCCCTGAGCCAAGGCTGCACAGCCACAGCTGGGACCAGAGCCCCGCCTCTTCAGGACCCACTGTGGAGACTTCTGGAGAATGTGGGGCGCCTCCCACCCTGACAGGACAAGCTGAGGAGGGTGTGGCTCTGCATCCACACTGACCGGACCCGTTGTGGAGGACGCGCCCACACTGGCAGCAGTCCAACCTCCTAAGGACCAGATGCTGGAGGAGCTGAGGAGAAGCCGCCTGAGTGCACTGTCAAGGGGTTCGTGGTCTCAGGACCCCACAGAGGAAGGGCGCCCTGTGTAGACACTGGGGCTTCCGTCGTTTTGTGTGAGGAGACGTGGCCTCCTGCTGTGCTGTGCGCGGGGCTGTGGGGTCCCCCCTTTCTGGGCTCGGGTGCTCCTAGGTCCTCATCTGTGTTTGTGTGCTCGCGGATTAGGTTCCTTGGGCTCCTCAGATGGTCTGCAGTCAGGGAGCGTCCCCCTGCTTCGGTGCTTGTGCTCTCCCCACCTCAGCCCTGCGGGGTCCTTCCCGTGTCCACACCCACTCCAGGCTTGCACCGAGTCCGGAAATTCGGGAGCCAGAGTGAGGACTCTGTAGACGGTTTTGGGGAGAGTAGGTATTTTCCCAGTGTGGGTTCTTCCCTGAGCACAGTGCCTCCCCATCTCTGTGTGTACCCCTCCCTGTCTGTCGTCATTGTTGCAGGGCTGTCAGAGGACAGGTCTGTCACCTTCTTGGTTCAGGGGCCTCCCAGGTATCTTGCTGTCTTGGATGCAGGTGTAAATGAGATCGTTTTCCGCAGTCTCTTTCTGATGGTTCCTTCGGAGCACCTAGGAGTGCCACTAATTTGTGCATATTGATTTTGTTCCTTGCAAGTTCTTGAATTTATTAGTTCAATTGGCCTTAAACTCAATCTGCCAGTTATTTGACCAGCAGCATGGGTTTAATTGGGAAGAGCAGAGAATGGCAGTCTGGGCTGAGCAAGCTAAGGTCCCATCACAGGCAAGTGCGAGAAACAAAGGAGAGGAACATTATTTCATGGAGGAGGAAGAAGTTGGGAAGGGTGCTTGAGGAAAAGTCCCTTGGAGAAAGGCAGGGTGATGGAGAATTCTCACCAGCTGAGCTGCAAAGATCCTACAAAAAGTCAGGAGATGAACCTCCAGCTTCCCCTGTGGGGCCTAAAATTGGTGAGTCTGTCCTGTGGGGGATTGCAATGTGGGGTCTGTAATGGGCACTGAGCAGCAGGCGCCCCCTTCCAGCCTCCCCTTCTGGCATCCCCAGTCCACTTTACTGGGGCTTCCCTTCCTGCTTTTGCACAGTTCTAACCAGCTTGTGGTGGAACGTTGTGGAAAAACTGAAATTCCAAATCCACTGCTTCTACTGCACCTGAGATACAGGGGCCCATGATTTAATCCTCCCACGAGTCTCTTGCTAGCCCCACCTGTCCGTTACTCATTTTGAGAGTTGATATTACCAAAGTACTGTAATTCTAAAAATTTCTGAATTAGCTGTATTATTTCTTTTTAGGTATGAAGTTAACTTCCAATTATATGAATTTAATATTTTGGTCATTGTTTTCTAATTTTATTGCCTTATTCTTGGAAAATATAGCCTGATATTTAACTCTAGGAATTTATTGGCATATACTTCTGGCCTAAATAATGGCCTGTTTGTGTAAATGTTCAACTTATGCTTATATACTTACTGAAGACTCTTGTTTTGGGGTTAGGATGGCTACATTTATTAATAGATCAGGACTATTAGATTCTCTAAATTTTGATGTCTCTTAATTTAATCTAATTAAATTATCAGTTAATGAAAGAAGTTAAATTTTTTATGTACTACTGCATCTAAACTTATCAAAGTCTTTGCTATAATTAGACAAGTATGTCATCCTGTTTTTATACCAAGTCTTACATTAAAAAAATCATACTATCTGAAATATTATTTATTTTTATTATTATTTATTTTTTTTTAAAGATTGTATTTATTAGGGTACCTCTGTTATTCCCTCTGCTGTGTGCATGTTTTTCTTTTCTCACTCTCTCTCAAATAAATAAGTAAAATTTAAAGATTATCTCTCTCAAATAAATAAGTCAAATTTTTTTTCTCAATGGGAGGGAGAAGCAGACTCTCCACTGAGCAGGGAGCCTGATGCAGGGCTCAATACCAGGACCCTGGGATCATCACCTGAGCTGAAGGCAGACACTTGAACCGACTAAGTCACCCAGGCACTCCAGCTGTTTATTTATTTATTTATTTTTATTATGCATATGTTTTATCTCTCTTTTCTACAAGTCTTTTTTTTGATCTTTTTACTTTTTTCATAAAACTGAATTATTTCAAGATGACTTGGTCATCCTCTTTTCCCCAACCTCAAAGATCATAGAGTATATTTTAACTGTTAAAATAATATTAGTATTTAAGTGCTGCCTACACAAATTAAGGCAAATTATCTGTGATCTGTATTCCTGAAAATATTTTTTTTATTATGCCTTCCTATGCCAATGACATTTTATAAGGATCTAAATGTTTCCATTTGTGATTTTTTTTTCAAGATAATAAAGCTATTACTTCATTCTTTTTTATATCTGATGTTATTTAAAAAAATTCTGTCAGTCTGATTCTTGTTTCTTTATTAATGAATTATTTTTTTTCTCTCTAACACTTGTGATTTTTTTTGTGTGTCTTTGGTATGTATGCCCTAGTTTGGGATTCATAGAGTCAACTCTAGTTATGAATATTTTCTTTCTTTTCTTGTATGTAAGTTTTAATCCAGTGTCTTGACTATTTTATGCTTGAGAAATAGATGTACATTAATATTCAAATATTTCTTTCCTTTTTCTTCTTTCATTTAAAAAAAGTCATTTATTTTATTTTATTTAAAAATATTTATTTATTTATTTGGAGTAGAGAGAGAGGGTCATGAAGAGTGGCTGATTATATACTTTCAATTTGGGAGGAGGTTAGGGATAGCACAAGCCTCCAAGGTATTTTATAAACAAGGTTTCCAGGACCTTGAGGGGGCTAGCTATTGTTAGGGAAAGGTCATTTATTACTATTTAGTAAAAACTCAGGGAAGAGACTCTTCTGATGTGTATCAGTGGGTATATGCTTGGGAGATGATTGCCAATGTATATCTTGAGGGCAGGGGTGGGGAGTAGAGATAAAGAAGTTTCCAAAGTAATTTTTACATGTGAAAGTAGATTTTCAGTATCCTGGGGGGTGGACTAAGAATGCTTTTTGCCCTGAGTGGATGTGTCCACATGGAAGCAGCTGAGTCCCCAGAGGAGCTTCAAGGACTTGTCAACAGGCTATGAGTAGTAAGGAAATCTAATTTCTTCTCTAGCTTTTGTTCCACACACATCACCTACATCTTACACCTCTTTTATATTGATAATTTTAATGCTTTGCTGGTATCCAGATGACTATATCCTTAAGTGACTTCTTATCTCTATTGAATCCATTACGTATTCTATCCATTGTATTCTTAATTCAACTAGATTACATATATTTAATCTATTAGTACCACTAGGTTCTTATTCTTGTTTTTATTTCAAAATCTTTCCTTATTTCCTTACATTATTTATTGGGTATATTTTAAATCCCTGAAATACTCACTTATTATATATAAGCTGTCAACCGTATTCTTATTTTGAGGTAGCTATATCTTTTTGGGTTTTAGGACATCATACCAACAATGCCAAATAATTTTCAGACAACAGCAGGATCTCCAAGAATTCAACTAAATTCTGACACTATCTACCTGAACATAGTGTAAGATTTCATCAGTTAATGGATCAGTCCTCCAAGACTATCTCCAACCCCACCTCAGATGCCAGTCTCACTGTAGGCCCCAGGTTATTACCTGTGCTTGTGACTGAGCAACTACAGGTTGGAGGTCCCAGTGGCCTACTTCTTACGTTCTTTTAATTTGCTACAGGGACTCACAAAACTCAGAAAAATACTTACTTTATGTTTGCCAGCTTATTAAAAGATATAATAGAAGATTTAAATCAATAGATAGATAAAGAAGTGCACAGGGCAAGGTATGGAGAATGGGCACAGAGCTTCTATTACCTTCTGTAAGACTGCCACTCTTCCTGCCTTTTCATACATTTCACAAACTAAAAGCTTTCTGAACCCAGTCCTTTCAGCTTTTCTGTGGAGGCTTCATGACATAGTCATGACTGACTAAATCATTGTCATTTGCTGATCTAATCTCCAGATCCTCTTCCCTCCCCAGATAATCCTGTATTGGGAGGAAGGGGAGGCAAAAAGTTGTGAAGGCTTTCACCAAGTGGTTGGTCCTTCAGGCAAACAGCCCTTGCCTTGAGTGAGGTCTGAAGGTCACTTCATTAACAGAACAAAACACACCTCTCTCACCCTTATCACAGGAAATCCCAAGAGTTTTAGGAGCTGTGAGTCAGTAGCCATGGTTGAAAACCAAATATTCAGATGACCAAAATATATTTCTTGTAAACCACTATATTACACTACATGCTTAAGTATTTAATTATGTGATCTTTTAAACTAATATTTTTCTAAGAGTATAAACTGTTCTGGCAGTAATCTGGATTGGGGAGTGATGTATTGCCAAATTTCTGTCGTTTTAGTCCAGGAAGTCAAAGAGAAAGAACAGGAGAGCCCCTTAGGGCAGGAAGTTCAAAGTAACAATGTTAACTACTACTACCTTTTCTTGATTTTTTTTTTTAAACAAGCAAATCTTCTCTTCAGAGTTGCAGTTTAAAGCCAAGAACATGCAGAATTGGGAGAAAAAATAGTTAAATTTGGAGACTTGCAGAGGTAGAATCAGAGTAGTGAAAGCCATTACAGCAACTGAACTAACTGAGGTCAGTCTTTGGTGAATCACAGAAACACGTGGAGTTGTCAAACAAAGGAATCTTTGTTTACAACATACAAGGAGATCACAGGGAATAAGTTCCAAAGCCTTGACTGTTTGAACAGGAGAGAGATTTTTATTTAGTATTTAAGATGAATACTCAGAAGGGAGAGTTTTATTATTCCGTGTATGGTTGGTCATAAGGTTGTGGCTGCATGCACATCCACATATGTATTTGTGCAATATGTATTGCATGTTCACCTGAATGAAGCTTGTATTCCACCGAGGGCAGAAACTTCAACGTTAGAATAAAGCAGAGGTAACTGTTGGACAAGGGAAAGGGACTCTGCAGGCTTCAAGAGCAGATAGAAACTAGATGGGGTCTTGGGCTCATTTTCTGGGACAAGGAATGCAAGGCCTTGATTGCTTTTGAAATAGCACTAGGAGTTTTACCACTGATTTATTGTCTCAATAGCTTAGGCTATTTCCTGGTCTGGTGGTGACTGTTAGTTTTCCCATTGCCTTGTTCCCTCAAAATCCTTAAGGAGTGAGGTTTTTGCATTTCTTTTTAAGAACCTCCCAGGAAGTTTTGGAAGAAGTGTGCTTGGGCAAGTACACAGGTGGGGTATAGATCATTGAAAATAGCTGGGGACAAAAAATGATTTTCTTATGTCAGGAAAACTATATGTCATCTTAATTTTCTGGGAACCTCTAATTCTTTCTGCTGATGTTACCAGCAGGCTTCTGAGATATTACTGATTGTTCTCTTGTACCTAAGGAAAAAGAAATGTAGAAAGCAAAAGACAAAACTTTAAAATCTATCCTCCAACTCATCAATTCACTGCAGCCACCTCTCTGTCTTTCCCTTTCTCTTTTTCTTTATCTTTCTCTCTCACTTTCTCTCTCACATACGCACAACACACGCAAATCATCTTAAAACAATTTTTAATTTTCCCTATTCCATTTTAATATACTTGAGGCATGATCATTTTCTTAGTAAATACAAGAAAAAAAAATCTAGGATTCCATCATTCTGTGTGATTAAAGTATTGAGGAATTTCCTTCCAATAGCACTTATAAAAACACATTTTATTTATGTAATATTATATAATCAGGTGCCTGCATTTTTCTTATTCTCTAACTAGTGTTATTTGGCAATTAATATTTTGTCAATCAATATTCCCCTATATCTGAATGTGTGGGCAGTGAGAGATGAGTTAGAGGCAAGGATGGTGAACACTCCCAACAACTGCAGACTACATATATCTTAAGCCATGATTTTCTTTGCAAAGGTCAACATTGATAATGTTCTAGTCATACCTCCGTGTACCAGGAAAGAAGTAGCATATTTCTTGAAAGACACAGCTATCAAAGCTCCATTGAGAAACTGTAAAGATGGACAAGCGATTTCCAAATTACATATCTGATAATGGACATCTACTCTGATTATTTAAATATGAATAAAAATAAAAAAACCTTACTAATAACCAAACAGAGTATCCAATTTTACATGTGAAGGAAATAATGGAAGAGACATGTCACCAAAAGTATATGGATGGCTTATAGGCACATGACAAATTTCTCAACATTTAGACATTAAAGAAATACAAATTAAAATCATAATGAGACATGCTTACATATCTATTAGAATGGCTAAAATTATAAAGGCTAATTGTACTTGGTCTGAGCTAGATTGAGAAGCAACAAAAAATCTAAACTGTTGTTGGCATATATCATGATACAACCACTTTGGAAAATAGTTTGAAAATTTTTTTAAATGCAAAATATGTTGCAGTTACAAAAATAGCCATTTTACTTCTAGGCATTTAACCAAGAGAAACAAGCCCTATGTTCATACAGGGACTTGTATATGAATTTCATAGCAGCTTTATTTTTAAGAATTGAAAACAGTGGAAATGTTCATCAATGTCCATCCATAGAGCAAAGAAAAATTATGATCTATTCATTAAAGAGATTACTATTCAACATCAAAATGAACTATTTACAATTGGAGATTCTCAAAGTAATGATGCTGAGAAAAGAAAAGCCAGGCAATGAATAGTATATACAGTGTGATTCCATGACTATAAAAAATCTAGAAAATACAAATTTATATATAGTCACAGTCATCAAATATATTGGTGTGATTTTAGTGCCTTCTTCTGTGATCCTATAGCTTCCTACACTTGCATCTCTGAGCATTTGTTACACCATGTGAAAATATGAACTCTTTCTCTTCATTCTGTCTTACTAGAATAAGAGTCCTTGAAATTTTATGGACAATTGAACTCTCAGTTATTAGCAGAAATTCTATCACACAGTAAGTTTCCAAATATAAAAGCCAGAGTTTTACAATGACTTCTAAGCTTTTACATGATCTAGCCACTCATTTAACCTCTGTGACCTCTTTCCCTGCTACTCTTCAGTCACTCACAGTGGCCTCCTTGCTATTCCTCAGATATGCCAGGCATGATCCAACCTTATGGCCTTCAAGATAGCCAATTCCTTTGTCTGGAGTGACCTTATTGCTGATAGTTCTGCGCAAATTCATCACCTTTCCATACCTTTGTTCAATTGTCAGCTTCATTGTAACTACCCTGATCTTCCTATTAAAAATTTTAACTCCCCATCCCCTGCCTAGCAACCTTGATTTTTCTCACCCTGATCGAGTTTTTCTTTTTCCCCATTGTACTCATCCTTTTTGAATGCACTATGCAATTTTTATTAAGGTTTATAGCTTTGAATTGTCTCACCCATTAAAATAAAAGTTCTACAAAGCCAAGTATTTCATTTACCAGTGTAGTCTGAAGTAATATCTGCCATATAATAGTTCAGTAGACAACTGGTAAATTTCAAAATAAATTAATGTTGAGAATATACTGAATTTCACAAGTCATTTCAATATTTATTTCCAAAAAATAAACTATGTAAAACATACCTTAAATTTACTTTCAAAATATTTTATAGCATATAATGGACAATATACATAAGCCTTAAAGAAACAATCCTATAAATAACCATTTCATACCTACTTAAAAACTACATAATACCACACTCCTAGATCCTCTCTGAACGCTCTAAAATAACCCTAAAGGAAATACATTTTTAAAAATAACAGATTTTTTGTCAAATAATTTAATAAAATAAAAGTTTCATTCATCTATGTAGATCATAATAAATGTTTTTAATAAGCATGAAATTATAACTCTGAAGTGTGCTAAAATGAAACCACCTGCTAAGGGTGAGAGAATAAAAATAAACATCATGTTTCCAAATAAGAGGAATTTATTACCTTTGAATCAAAGCATGTGGATTTGTTCAAACTGGCAATAAAGGAATATGGAGACACAAACCATAGAAAGTCATATTTTAGATTTCTAAAAGACTTCGAAGTGAAAAGTATACATTCACTTCTCACTTATTGCTCCTACATATTCATGAATTTGAGAGAAAATATAGGCCCTGTGTGTCTTAGCAACTAATGGGATATTTTTTGATATTTACATGCTTACACATAGTATGTGTTATAGTCTTCTCTTTTACATGCTGTAAAAAGGTTAACCCCTTTTCTGCAGAGATCTGAAAATGTGAAACAGTGCCTGAGTAGCTGAATTCATCTAATTCAAATTTCTTGCAGGTCTAAGACCTATTGATTTTCACTTGACTGCCTCCTTTTTCATCTGTCAATTGGTTACAAATTCTGGTACTGAAGAGAATACATTGGGGCTGGTGGCTCAGTGTGTTAAAGCCTCTGCCTTCAGTTCAGGTCATGATCTCAGGATCCTGGGATCGAGCTCCACATCGGGACATAATGTAACGACAGATAGTTTATATGGGAGCCCTTTGGGTACTCTGGTGGATGAATGTTTTTAAATTAGTTTTTCATGGACATGGGGAGTTAGAGACGAGAAGGGAGGTGGGGGAAATTGGAAGGGGAGCTGAATCATGAGAGACTATGGACTCTGAAAAACAATCTGAGGGTTTTGAAGGGGCGGGGGATTTGGAGGTTGGGGTACCAGGTGTTGGGTATCATAGAGGGCACTGCTTGCATGGAGCACTGGGTGTGGTGCAAAAAGAATGAATACTGTTATGCTGAAAATAAATAAAAAATTAATTTAAAAAATATTAGTTTTTCGTAAACTACAAAAAAAAAAAAAAAAAAAGAAAAGCGCTCCCATTTATAGCGTACACTTTATGGTTCACAAAGCACGTGCCAACAATAAAAATAATAATGGGTTACCGTTACACTTCATAGAAAAGGAGGTACAGGGAAATTGAATGAAAGGGAATAACAAAGTAGGTTCATAAGTCAATCTTCCTTGTAAAAAAATTAACCTGAAAGTGCGTTTCTGCCACCTCTCTCCTGTGTGACATTTTATCGATGGGAGATGGAAAATAAATGGTCTGGTTAACCTTTCCCTCCCCCTCAAAACCCATTATTTGAAAACACAAAAAGGGAAGTGAAGGGAGAAATCCTCCCACTCCCATCCCCACTCACCTCCATAGCCACCTCCTCTTCCAAGAACCTAGCAGACAAGGTGCCAAGAAGTGTTAGGTACCAGCAGTGGTCTCAGATCTCATTCAAGAATCATGGTGAAAGGCATTCAAAGAGATTGTGGGGGCACAGGGATCCAATTAAGGGGGACAAGTTTAAGGTTTGCCTGGTCCCCTAAAAACTAATGGCACTAGAGAAGATGAGCTTTGGGAACTATAGCATAATGGATACAATGTGTAAAAAGCTTCAGTGAGTCATGGTGGGAAGAGGCCAAGAGGGTAGCAAACACAGTCTTAGATGATGTTATTAATAGCACTATAGGCTCTAGATTTCCTGTTGTGGTGTTCTTTGCAAGACCAGCCCGGCCAAAGTGGATACTCTCAACCTGGAACAGAGGGTCTTGGAGATGCCAGCACGTGAGGTATGATGAGAGGGTAAAATGATAGGAGGTGTCCTTTGGAAGGACTGACTCCTTGACTTTAAAAGGGAGAACCCAAATCTGTAGGTGAAATCTTTCTGGCTACAAAGAGGGCCAAGGCCTCCTAAGGTCAAGGTCTCCTCGTCACTTGCAAAGATGTCGAAGAACATATTCAGACATTTCAAAGATGTCCTCATATCATTGGTTCCCACTCTGGAATTCTATCAATAAGGTGAGAGTTCCTCTAGTTGAAAAAGAGATCTAAAAAGACTTCCCTTTCTCATGTAATTTCTGTAACCTCCAGGACACACCCACCTCCCCCTTCCAGCTCTGTAATGAAGCCACAGCTGGTGCCAATTTGTGGAACTCCTTAAAGGCTATTCTCCCTTATATACCCCGGGACCAAGTTCCCATGCTCCCTCACCCGATTTCCTGCACTCACCTCCCACCTGGTGTGTTCACACCTGCAAGTGCCTTTTACCAACCCCTTTGCCAAAAGGCAGCCAGAGTGACCTTTCAAAGACCTATCAGTTCCTGGCATTTGTCTCCATAGAAATCTGCACTGATCTTCTAACAAATTCTCAGTCCTCCAAAGGCACCCATAATCCTCCCATCAGTCTATTCATACCCCTCCAACTGACTGATGCCTGTTCTGCCCCATCTCTCTGCCCTTCAACCACACTGCCTCCTTCTTCCTGTGGAGACCTCTCATGGCACCTGCCTCCAAGCACAGGTGATTCCCATTGATGGGAAGACCCTCTTCTCTCCCCCATCGACCCACTCCAGTTACTCCCACTTATTCGTGAGCTCACAAGCCCCATGGTACACACTCTCCATGCAGCCTGCTCTCTCTTTTCTAGCACTGGCCTCCGTTTCTAGCTGTGCTTGTGTCATGGATGTCCCTCCCCAGCCAGCCTCCAAGCTCTCCTTCCCTTTAGCTCCAACACCTGACACAGTGCCTGGCACGTAGTAAGCCCTGGCTAGCTTCTAAGAGCCTCACTGAGGGACTGAAAGCATTTTAAAAATGTCACCACGTAGGCTCGAAACTGTAGGCAGAAAAAGCTTTGCCTGGATTGACATTTTAGAGACGTATTCGTCAAGTTGGATATGTTCACTGACTTTACCTTGTAAAATTAAAAAAAAAAAAGGACCTCTGTATCGCTTCGCATCTAAGGAAGGCGCATGTATACTATTAGACCACGTTATGAGCTTAATGGAAGGAGACAAGATGTTTTCGCTAAGAAAATGTATAAGACTGTTGAGGTCAAGTGGGAGGAAACAGTCCGTTTGTTGGAGCATTGCTATCTTACTCTATCACAGCCACTCATAAAAATCTGACACGGGGTGAGTCAGAATTGTCTGTCGGAGATGAGTTAGATCTGGCTCATGTTCCTACAGACATGAAAGCCAGAAGCGAAGAAGGAGGCTTTGAAAGCGTGGGTTGAGGAGGCCGTGTGGTTCACTGCGATGAGCTAAGTGCCCAGGGCCACCAGCAGACATGCTGGCCTGTGTCCGTCCTTTGTTCTGGGGTCCCTCTTGCACCATGTGGTGAGGCTGGTGGCTGGGAGCAGCTCAGGACAGGACCTGGTGGCATCTTACCTCTCCCACCCTCCTGTGGGCTCCAGTGGGCTCCAGTAGGTCCCAAGGGACAGCCTGCCTTCCTTGCAAAGCCCAGTAGCACTGGGAGCAGAAACTGGGGCCAAAGAGTGAGCACCCTGTTTGACAAGCTGGACCAGCCACCTCTTCTTCAGATGCAGGGGGAGCCCTGGCATGCTGACTCCTCCCTTCTCCCTTTCCCCTTTCCTCTTTCCTCCCTCTTTTCTTCCCCTCTCTCCTTCCCTGGTGGTGCCCTTTCCCAATGCCCACTTCATCCCTTTTCCTTTCTACATACCTGTCTTCTAGAGTTTCTTCTCTTTCCTCCCCATTACTTCCCTTCATCTGAATCTCCTCTTTGGTCCCTTTGTCCCTGCTCTCTGCTCCTCCTCCCCTTCCCTGGCCCCTGTTCAGCTCCATACTGAATGCAGGCAGAGCTGGACTAACATGCTCACTTGCTAGCTCAGCCACCCTCCAGAGAAGTCACTCTTCGGTGGCCACCTTCCTGACCCCCTGGTTGCTTCTCCACTTGTTCAGATATTGCTCTGAAGTCTGAGGAGGACAGAGCGGGGCTGCCACAGAAGCAGGCCAGAGGAGAAACCAAACCATGTGTCCACACTGTCCCCCAGCACTGCTGCTCTGAGAGCTTTCGGAGTCCTCAAAGGGTTAGGATTTAGGGGCTTCTTCAGAACCGGGAGTGAAAACAAGCATAGGTCAAAAGAAAAGCGACGGCCCCCACACAAAAATAATAATCACAAATGAAAACTATGTTAACTCTGAGTCCCAAAGTCGAAAAATTGCCTTGAATCTGTCACTAGAGAACACCCAAGGCCTCACTCTCTGGGTTCTGGGTGCCCTGGGAATGGCAGGAGGCTCTGAAAAGCGCGTGGGGGTGCAGAACTATGGGGGCTAGCCTGCCCGCTGGCAGGGGGGGGGTACCTCCTGTGGCGCTGTCCCGGCCTGACCCCCTGCGGACAGGGTGTGGCGCAGCGTCTGGGGTGGTCCTGGTGCCCTGGGGTTGGCGGGAGGCTGCGCCCAGCTCCTGGACTGCGTTTTCTGCTTCAGGTGAGGGCGTGTCGTGGTGTCACTTTACCTGTGAGCAGAGGGTCCTCCAGAGAAGCCATGGGTCGGGGAGGGGCAGCAGGCGGCGGGAACGGGAACAGGACACCGCGGCCTCAGGGGCTAGGCTGGAGCATGGGAGTGCAGGGGCAGCGAGTATGGTGGGTCCTGCAGTCCCAAATGGGCTGCAGCACAGCACACTGGCGCTGCGCGCCCCTCCTTCCCGCCTGGGCAATTAGCAAAGCCCCTCTCCCGGCCGCCCCCGCCCCCCTCCCTCCTGAGTCCTCTGAGAGCTCACTTCCAGCTTTGGAAATTAGCAAAGACCCTTCTCTGCGCTGGCCCCGCCCCCTCACTTCTGAGGCCGGAGCCCATGCTGGGGTGCGGGGCTAAGCCCTGGCATGCTGCTGCATTGCCAGCGCCTGCCCTGGGCAGCCTCCTAGCCTGGCTCCCTGAGCGGGTGTCCACGCGCAGCCTGGCTGCGAAAAGATCATCAGTCCTAAACGCCAGCTGCACTCTTGGGTCAGTTTGCTGGCTTCCAGATTGCGCCCAAAGCCAGGAACCAGCTTCCCCAGCACAGGCCTGGGCTGAGATGCCTGCCTGGGATCTGTCTGAGCAGTCTCCTCCACTCCAGGCAGGGATGGCACTTCGGCCTGGTTGTTTGGGTTTCTTGTTTGTTTTTTTGGTCATTGGTTATTACATGACCTCCAGGGTAGGTGCTCCACAAAGGGAGTGAAAACAGGACGCCATATATAGCATACAGCCATTCTAGAAAAATAGCTTGGGGTTCTCTCAGAAACGCGGCATTGGTCCTTGCACTATGGTTTAATAGAAAAGGGATTATGCACCAAGTTACTTAAATGAGCATAGGTTGAAATCGTTTACTGAGAGTAAATATTTTAAATAGTTATATTTTAACTAAATCTATCATCAATCATAAATCTATTACACGAAGGTTACAGGCAATTTAAAAGCAAGAGCACTCTCTTCAGGGTTTTAAATAATCCTTGTCTGTCTTGGCACATGAGAATGCAAAGATAGGAAATGGTTTGTAAAAGATCATATAATAGCTTTTACTAATTCTATTTATTTGACAGACAGAGATCACAAGTAGGCAGAGAGGCAGGCAGAGAGAAAGATGGGGAAGCAGGCTCCCCGTCAAGCAGAGAGCCTGATGAAGGGCTGGATCCCAGGACCCTGAGATCATGACCTGAGCCCAAGGCAGAGGCTTAACACACGGAGCCACCCAGGCGCCCCCAGATGAAATACATTTCTGACTTAGAAACTTCAGATAGAATTATTTTGTCCATGATGACAACTGAAGAAAATGTGTCATCCCTAAACCTAACCTTAAACCCTACCAACGCTGAAACCTAAGCTGACCTTAAAGCCCAAACTAGAACCCTGAATCCCAAACCTGGAATGGAACCCAAAGCCTGTACCTGAGCCCTGGATCCAAGCCCTGAACCACGAACCCAAACCCTAAACCAGACCTCCAAGTCATGAAACCTGAACCCAAATCTCAGCATGAAGTCAAACCCCAAATTTGACCTTGAACTTTATCCCATAAGCCCTGAGTCTTAAAGCCTAAATCATAAACTTAAAGCCCTAAACTATAACTCTGTTCCCTTGTCCTTCACTCTAAACCCTCACCCTAACACTAAACCCAAAGCCTGATCTAGAACTCTGACTAAAACCTGAACCTGTACCCAAATTCAAATGCTTCACCACACTTTGCTTATGCACTTGCCATTGATGGATATTTGCAGTTTCTACCTTTTGATTCTTGTGAACATTGTTTGGGTTGGGGGCTAGGGTTAGGGTCTTGGATTAGGGTAGGGTCCAGGCTTGAGACCAAGTTGAGGTCAGAGTGTGGGTCTGCATCAGGGCCATGTTCAGTGACACTGTTTGGGTCAAGGACTGTTGTAATTCCACATTGTTTCCAATTCATTGTTCCTTAGCTATTTGGGGGGAAGTTGGGGGGTATTGGGCTCCATGCAGCTTGAATTTCCGGAATGAAATGGCATCAGCTGGACCCCAGGAGGGAGCAGGACCTTCCACTGAAGGGTGAGCTCCCACAGTCCTGCACTGCCTTGCACCGCCTGCAGAGGGCGCCAGACCCCAGCTCCGCCCTGAGCCAAGGCTGCACAGCCACAGCTGGGACCAGAGCCCCGCCTCTTCAGGACCCACTGTGGAGACTTCTGGAGAATGTGGGGCGCCTCCCACCCTGACAGGACAAGCTGAGGAGGGTGTGGCTCTGCATCCACACTGACCGGACCCGTTGTGGAGGACGCGCCCACACTGGCAGCAGTCCAACCTCCTAAGGACCAGATGCTGGAGGAGCTGAGGAGAAGCCGCCTGAGTGCACTGTCAAGGGGTTCGTGGTCTCAGGACCCCACAGAGGAAGGGCGCCCTGTGTAGACACTGGGGCTTCCGTCGTTTTGTGTGAGGAGACGTGGCCTCCTGCTGTGCTGTGCGCGGGGCTGTGGGGTCCCCCCTTTCTGGGCTCGGGTGCTCCTAGGTCCTCATCTGTGTTTGTGTGCTCGCGGATTAGGTTCCTTGGGCTCCTCAGATGGTCTGCAGTCAGGGAGCGTCCCCCTGCTTCGGTGCTTGTGCTCTCCCCACCTCAGCCCTGCGGGGTCCTTCCCGTGTCCACACCCACTCCAGGCTTGCACCGAGTCCGGAAATTCGGGAGCCAGAGTGAGGACTCTGTAGACGGTTTTGGGGAGAGTAGGTATTTTCCCAGTGTGGGTTCTTCCCTGAGCACAGTGCCTCCCCATCTCTGTGTGTACCCCTCCCTGTCTGTCGTCATTGTTGCAGGGCTGTCAGAGGACAGGTCTGTCACCTTCTTGGTTCAGGGGCCTCCCAGGTATCTTGCTGTCTTGGATGCAGGTGTAAATGAGATCGTTTTCCGCAGTCTCTTTCTGATGGTTCCTTCGGAGCACCTAGGAGTGCCACTAATTTGTGCATATTGATTTTGTTCCTTGCAAGTTCTTGAATTTATTAGTTCAATTGGCCTTAAACTCAATCTGCCAGTTATTTGACCAGCAGCATGGGTTTAATTGGGAAGAGCAGAGAATGGCAGTCTGGGCTGAGCAAGCTAAGGTCCCATCACAGGCAAGTGCGAGAAACAAAGGAGAGGAACATTATTTCATGGAGGAGGAAGAAGTTGGGAAGGGTGCTTGAGGAAAAGTCCCTTGGAGAAAGGCAGGGTGATGGAGAATTCTCACCAGCTGAGCTGCAAAGATCCTACAAAAAGTCAGGAGATGAACCTCCAGCTTCCCCTGTGGGGCCTAAAATTGGTGAGTCTGTCCTGTGGGGGATTGCAATGTGGGGTCTGTAATGGGCACTGAGCACCAGGCGCCCCCTTCCAGCCTCCCCTTCTGGCATCCCCAGTCCACTTTACTGGGGCTTCCCTTCCTGCTTTTGCACAGTTCTAACCAGCTTGTGGTGGAACGTTGTGGAAAAACTGAAATTCCAAATCCACTGCTTCTACTGCACCTGAGATACAGGGGCCCATGATTTAATCCTCCCACGAGTCTCTTGCTAGCCCCACCTGTCCGTTACTCATTTTGAGAGTTGATATTACCAAAGTACTGTAATTCTAAAAATTTCTGAATTAGCTGTATTATTTCTTTTTAGGTATGAAGTTAACTTCCAATTATATGAATTTAATATTTTGGTCATTGTTTTCTAATTTTATTGCCTTATTCTTGGAAAATATAGCCTGATATTTAACTCTAGGAATTTATTGGCATATACTTCTGGCCTAAATAATGGCCTGTTTGTGTAAATGTTCAACTTATGCTTATATACTTACTGAAGACTCTTGTTTTGGGGTTAGGATGGCTACATTTATTAATAGATCAGGACTATTAGATTCTCTAAATTTTGATGTCTCTTAATTTAATCTAATTAAATTATCAGTTAATGAAAGAAGTTAAATTTTTTATGTACTACTGCATCTAAACTTATCAAAGTCTTTGCTATAATTAGACAAGTATGTCATCCTGTTTTTATACCAAGTCTTACATTAAAAAAATCATACTATCTGAAATATTATTTATTTTTATTATTATTTATTTTTTTTTAAAGATTGTATTTATTAGGGTACCTCTGTTATTCCCTCTGCTGTGTGCATGTTTTTCTTTTCTCACTCTCTCTCAAATAAATAAGTAAAATTTAAAGATTATCTCTCTCAAATAAATAAGTCAAATTTTTTTTCTCAATGGGAGGGAGAAGCAGACTCTCCACTGAGCAGGGAGCCTGATGCAGGGCTCAATACCAGGACCCTGGGATCATCACCTGAGCTGAAGGCAGACACTTGAACCGACTAAGTCACCCAGGCACTCCAGCTGTTTATTTATTTATTTATTTTTATTATGCATATGTTTTATCTCTCTTTTCTACAAGTCTTTTTTTTGATCTTTTTACTTTTTTCATAAAACTGAATTATTTCAAGATGACTTGGTCATCCTCTTTTCCCCAACCTCAAAGATCATAGAGTATATTTTAACTGTTAAAATAATATTAGTATTTAAGTGCTGCCTACACAAATTAAGGCAAATTATCTGTGATCTGTATTCCTGAAAATATTTTTTTTATTATGCCTTCCTATGCCAATGACATTTTATAAGGATCTAAATGTTTCCATTTGTGATTTTTTTTTCAAGATAATAAAGCTATTACTTCATTCTTTTTTATATCTGATGTTATTTAAAAAAATTCTGTCAGTCTGATTCTTGTTTCTTTATTAATGAATTATTTTTTTTCTCTCTAACACTTGTGATTTTTTTTGTGTGTCTTTGGTATGTATGCCCTAGTTTGGGATTCATAGAGTCAACTCTAGTTATGAATATTTTCTTTCTTTTCTTGTATGTAAGTTTTAATCCAGTGTCTTGACTATTTTATGCTTGAGAAATAGATGTACATTAATATTCAAATATTTCTTTCCTTTTTCTTCTTTCATTTAAAAAAAGTCATTTATTTTATTTTATTTAAAAATATTTATTTATTTATTTGGAGTAGAGAGAGAGGGTCATGAAGAGTGGCTGATTATATACTTTCAATTTGGGAGGAGGTTAGGGATAGCACAAGCCTCCAAGGTATTTTATAAACAAGGTTTCCAGGACCTTGAGGGGGCTAGCTATTGTTAGGGAAAGGTCATTTATTACTATTTAGTAAAAACTCAGGGAAGAGACTCTTCTGATGTGTATCAGTGGGTATATGCTTGGGAGATGATTGCCAATGTATATCTTGAGGGCAGGGGTGGGGAGTAGAGATAAAGAAGTTTCCAAAGTAATTTTTACATGTGAAAGTAGATTTTCAGTATCCTGGGGGGTGGACTAAGAATGCTTTTTGCCCTGAGTGGATGTGTCCACATGGAAGCAGCTGAGTCCCCAGAGGAGCTTCAAGGACTTGTCAACAGGCTATGAGTAGTAAGGAAATCTAATTTCTTCTCTAGCTTTTGTTCCACACACATCACCTACATCTTACACCTCTTTTATATTGATAATTTTAATGCTTTGCTGGTATCCAGATGACTATATCCTTAAGTGACTTCTTATCTCTATTGAATCCATTACGTATTCTATCCATTGTATTCTTAATTCAACTAGATTACATATATTTAATCTATTAGTACCACTAGGTTCTTATTCTTGTTTTTATTTCAAAATCTTTCCTTATTTCCTTACATTATTTATTGGGTATATTTTAAATCCCTGAAATACTCACTTATTATATATAAGCTGTCAACCGTATTCTTATTTTGAGGTAGCTATATCTTTTTGGGTTTTAGGACATCATACCAACAATGCCAAATAATTTTCAGACAACAGCAGGATCTCCAAGAATTCAACTAAATTCTGACACTATCTACCTGAACATAGTGTAAGATTTCATCAGTTAATGGATCAGTCCTCCAAGACTATCTCCAACCCCACCTCAGATGCCAGTCTCACTGTAGGCCCCAGGTTATTACCTGTGCTTGTGACTGAGCAACTACAGGTTGGAGGTCCCAGTGGCCTACTTCTTACGTTCTTTTAATTTGCTACAGGGACTCACAAAACTCAGAAAAATACTTACTTTATGTTTGCCAGCTTATTAAAAGATATAATAGAAGATTTAAATCAATAGATAGATAAAGAAGTGCACAGGGCAAGGTATGGAGAATGGGCACAGAGCTTCTATTACCTTCTGTAAGACTGCCACTCTTCCTGCCTTTTCATACATTTCACAAACTAAAAGCTTTCTGAACCCAGTCCTTTCAGCTTTTCTGTGGAGGCTTCATGACATAGTCATGACTGACTAAATCATTGTCATTTGCTGATCTAATCTCCAGATCCTCTTCCCTCCCCAGATAATCCTGTATTGGGAGGAAGGGGAGGCAAAAAGTTGTGAAGGCTTTCACCAAGTGGTTGGTCCTTCAGGCAAACAGCCCTTGCCTTGAGTGAGGTCTGAAGGTCACTTCATTAACAGAACAAAACACACCTCTCTCACCCTTATCACAGGAAATCCCAAGAGTTTTAGGAGCTGTGAGTCAGTAGCCATGGTTGAAAACCAAATATTCAGATGACCAAAATATATTTCTTGTAAACCACTATATTACACTACATGCTTAAGTATTTAATTATGTGATCTTTTAAACTAATATTTTTCTAAGAGTATAAACTGTTCTGGCAGTAATCTGGATTGGGGAGTGATGTATTGCCAAATTTCTGTCGTTTTAGTCCAGGAAGTCAAAGAGAAAGAACAGGAGAGCCCCTTAGGGCAGGAAGTTCAAAGTAACAATGTTAACTACTACTACCTTTTCTTGATTTTTTTTTTTAAACAAGCAAATCTTCTCTTCAGAGTTGCAGTTTAAAGCCAAGAACATGCAGAATTGGGAGAAAAAATAGTTAAATTTGGAGACTTGCAGAGGTAGAATCAGAGTAGTGAAAGCCATTACAGCAACTGAACTAACTGAGGTCAGTCTTTGGTGAATCACAGAAACACGTGGAGTTGTCAAACAAAGGAATCTTTGTTTACAACATACAAGGAGATCACAGGGAATAAGTTCCAAAGCCTTGACTGTTTGAACAGGAGAGAGATTTTTATTTAGTATTTAAGATGAATACTCAGAAGGGAGAGTTTTATTATTCCGTGTATGGTTGGTCATAAGGTTGTGGCTGCATGCACATCCACATATGTATTTGTGCAATATGTATTGCATGTTCACCTGAATGAAGCTTGTATTCCACCGAGGGCAGAAACTTCAACGTTAGAATAAAGCAGAGGTAACTGTTGGACAAGGGAAAGGGACTCTGCAGGCTTCAAGAGCAGATAGAAACTAGATGGGGTCTTGGGCTCATTTTCTGGGACAAGGAATGCAAGGCCTTGATTGCTTTTGAAATAGCACTAGGAGTTTTACCACTGATTTATTGTCTCAATAGCTTAGGCTATTTCCTGGTCTGGTGGTGACTGTTAGTTTTCCCATTGCCTTGTTCCCTCAAAATCCTTAAGGAGTGAGGTTTTTGCATTTCTTTTTAAGAACCTCCCAGGAAGTTTTGGAAGAAGTGTGCTTGGGCAAGTACACAGGTGGGGTATAGATCATTGAAAATAGCTGGGGACAAAAAATGATTTTCTTATGTCAGGAAAACTATATGTCATCTTAATTTTCTGGGAACCTCTAATTCTTTCTGCTGATGTTACCAGCAGGCTTCTGAGATATTACTGATTGTTCTCTTGTACCTAAGGAAAAAGAAATGTAGAAAGCAAAAGACAAAACTTTAAAATCTATCCTCCAACTCATCAATTCACTGCAGCCACCTCTCTGTCTTTCCCTTTCTCTTTTTCTTTATCTTTCTCTCTCACTTTCTCTCTCACATACGCACAACACACGCAAATCATCTTAAAACAATTTTTAATTTTCCCTATTCCATTTTAATATACTTGAGGCATGATCATTTTCTTAGTAAATACAAGAAAAAAAAATCTAGGATTCCATCATTCTGTGTGATTAAAGTATTGAGGAATTTCCTTCCAATAGCACTTATAAAAACACATTTTATTTATGGAATATTATATAATCAGGTGCCTGCATTTTTCTTATTCTCTAACTAGTGTTATTTGGCAATTAATATTTTGTCAATCAATATTCCCCTATATCTGAATGTGTGGGCAGTGAGAGATGAGTTAGAGGCAAGGATGGTGAACACTCCCAACAACTGCAGACTACATATATCTTAAGCCATGATTTTCTTTGCAAAGGTCAACATTGATAATGTTCTAGTCATACCTCCGTGTACCAGGAAAGAAGTAGCATATTTCTTGAAAGACACAGCTATCAAAGCTCCATTGAGAAACTGTAAAGATGGACAAGCGATTTCCAAATTACATATCTGATAATGGACATCTACTCTGATTATTTAAATATGAATAAAAATAAAAAAACCTTACTAATAACCAAACAGAGTATCCAATTTTACATGTGAAGGAAATAATGGAAGAGACATGTCACCAAAAGTATATGGATGGCTTATAGGCACATGACAAATTTCTCAACATTTAGACATTAAAGAAATACAAATTAAAATCATAATGAGACATGCTTACATATCTATTAGAATGGCTAAAATTATAAAGGCTAATTGTACTTGGTCTGAGCTAGATTGAGAAGCAACAAAAAATCTAAACTGTTGTTGGCATATATCATGATACAACCACTTTGGAAAATAGTTTGAAAATTTTTTTAAATGCAAAATATGTTGCAGTTACAAAAATAGCCATTTTACTTCTAGGCATTTAACCAAGAGAAACAAGCCCTATGTTCATACAGGGACTTGTATATGAATTTCATAGCAGCTTTATTTTTAAGAATTGAAAACAGTGGAAATGTTCATCAATGTCCATCCATAGAGCAAAGAAAAATTATGATCTATTCATTAAAGAGATTACTATTCAACATCAAAATGAACTATTTACAATTGGAGATTCTCAAAGTAATGATGCTGAGAAAAGAAAAGCCAGGCAATGAATAGTATATACAGTGTGATTCCATGACTATAAAAAATCTAGAAAATACAAATTTATATATAGTCACAGTCATCAAATATATTGGTGTGATTTTAGTGCCTTCTTCTGTGATCCTATAGCTTCCTACACTTGCATCTCTGAGCATTTGTTACACCATGTGAAAATATGAACTCTTTCTCTTCATTCTGTCTTACTAGAATAAGAGTCCTTGAAATTTTATGGACAATTGAACTCTCAGTTATTAGCAGAAATTCTATCACACAGTAAGTTTCCAAATATAAAAGCCAGAGTTTTACAATGACTTCTAAGCTTTTACATGATCTAGCCACTCATTTAACCTCTGTGACCTCTTTCCCTGCTACTCTTCAGTCACTCACAGTGGCCTCCTTGCTATTCCTCAGATATGCCAGGCATGATCCAACCTTATGGCCTTCAAGATAGCCAATTCCTTTGTCTGGAGTGACCTTATTGCTGATAGTTCTGCGCAAATTCATCACCTTTCCATACCTTTGTTCAATTGTCAGCTTCATTGTAACTACCCTGATCTTCCTATTAAAAATTTTAACTCCCCATCCCCTGCCTAGCAACCTTGATTTTTCTCACCCTGATCGAGTTTTTCTTTTTCCCCATTGTACTCATCCTTTTTGAATGCACTATGCAATTTTTATTAAGGTTTATAGCTTTGAATTGTCTCACCCATTAAAATAAAAGTTCTACAAAGCCAAGTATTTCATTTACCAGTGTAGTCTGAAGTAATATCTGCCATATAATAGTTCAGTAGACAACTGGTAAATTTCAAAATAAATTAATGTTGAGAATATACTGAATTTCACAAGTCATTTCAATATTTATTTCCAAAAAATAAACTATGTAAAACATACCTTAAATTTACTTTCAAAATATTTTATAGCATATAATGGACAATATACATAAGCCTTAAAGAAACAATCCTATAAATAACCATTTCATACCTACTTAAAAACTACATAATACCACACTCCTAGATCCTCTCTGAACGCTCTAAAATAACCCTAAAGGAAATACATTTTTAAAAATAACAGATTTTTTGTCAAATAATTTAATAAAATAAAAGTTTCATTCATCTATGTAGATCATAATAAATGTTTTTAATAAGCATGAAATTATAACTCTGAAGTGTGCTAAAATGAAACCACCTGCTAAGGGTGAGAGAATAAAAATAAACATCATGTTTCCAAATAAGAGGAATTTATTACCTTTGAATCAAAGCATGTGGATTTGTTCAAACTGGCAATAAAGGAATATGGAGACACAAACCATAGAAAGTCATATTTTAGATTTCTAAAAGACTTCGAAGTGAAAAGTATACATTCACTTCTCACTTATTGCTCCTACATATTCATGAATTTGAGAGAAAATATAGGCCCTGTGTGTCTTAGCAACTAATGGGATATTTTTTGATATTTACATGCTTACACATAGTATGTGTTATAGTCTTCTCTTTTACATGCTGTAAAAAGGTTAACCCCTTTTCTGCAGAGATCTGAAAATGTGAAACAGTGCCTGAGTAGCTGAATTCATCTAATTCAAATTTCTTGCAGGTCTAAGACCTATTGATTTTCACTTGACTGCCTCCTTTTTCATCTGTCAATTGGTTACAAATTCTGGTACTGAAGAGAATACATTGGGGCTGGTGGCTCAGTGTGTTAAAGCCTCTGCCTTCAGTTCAGGTCATGATCTCAGGATCCTGGGATCGAGCTCCACATCGGGACATAATGTAACGACAGATAGTTTATATGGGAGCCCTTTGGGTACTCTGGTGGATGAATGTTTTTAAATTAGTTTTTCATGGACATGGGGAGTTAGAGACGAGAAGGGAGGTGGGGGAAATTGGAAGGGGAGCTGAATCATGAGAGACTATGGACTCTGAAAAACAATCTGAGGGTTTTGAAGGGGCGGGGGATTTGGAGGTTGGGGTACCAGGTGTTGGGTATCATAGAGGGCACTGCTTGCATGGAGCACTGGGTGTGGTGCAAAAAGAATGAATACTGTTATGCTGAAAATAAATAAAAAATTAATTTAAAAAATATTAGTTTTTCGTAAACTACAAAAAAAAAAAAAAAAAAAGAAAAGCGCTCCCATTTATAGCGTACACTTTATGGTTCACAAAGCACGTGCCAACAATAAAAATAATAATGGGTTACCGTTACACTTCATAGAAAAGGAGGTACAGGGAAATTGAATGAAAGGGAATAACAAAGTAGGTTCATAAGTCAATCTTCCTTGTAAAAAAATTAACCTGAAAGTGCGTTTCTGCCACCTCTCTCCTGTGTGACATTTTATCGATGGGAGATGGAAAATAAATGGTCTGGTTAACCTTTCCCTCCCCCTCAAAACCCATTATTTGAAAACACAAAAAGGGAAGTGAAGGGAGAAATCCTCCCACTCCCATCCCCACTCACCTCCATAGCCACCTCCTCTTCCAAGAACCTAGCAGACAAGGTGCCAAGAAGCGTTAGGTACCAGCAGTGGTCTCAGATCTCATTCAAGAATCATGGTGAAAGGCATTCAAAGAGATTGTGGGGGCACAGGGATCCAATTAAGGGGGACAAGTTTAAGGTTTGCCTGGTCCCCTAAAAACTAATGGCACTAGAGAAGATGAGCTTTGGGAACTATAGCATAATGGATACAATGTGTAAAAAGCTTCAGTGAGTCATGGTGGGAAGAGGCCAAGAGGGTAGCAAACACAGTCTTAGATGATGTTATTAATAGCACTATAGGCTCTAGATTTCCTGTTGTGGTGTTCTTTGCAAGACCAGCCCGGCCAAAGTGGATACTCTCAACCTGGAACAGAGGGTCTTGGAGATGCCAGCACGTGAGGTATGATGAGAGGGTAAAATGATAGGAGGTGTCCTTTGGAAGGACTGACTCCTTGACTTTAAAAGGGAGAACCCAAATCTGTAGGTGAAATCTTTCTGGCTACAAAGAGGGCCAAGGCCTCCTAAGGTCAAGGTCTCCTCGTCACTTGCAAAGATGTCGAAGAACATATTCAGACATTTCAAAGATGTCCTCATATCATTGGTTCCCACTCTGGAATTCTATCAATAAGGTGAGAGTTCCTCTAGTTGAAAAAGAGATCTAAAAAGACTTCCCTTTCTCATGTAATTTCTGTAACCTCCAGGACACACCCACCTCCCCCTTCCAGCTCTGTAATGAAGCCACAGCTGGTGCCAATTTGTGGAACTCCTTAAAGGCTATTCTCCCTTATATACCCCGGGACCAAGTTCCCATGCTCCCTCACCCGATTTCCTGCACTCACCTCCCACCTGGTGTGTTCACACCTGCAAGTGCCTTTTACCAACCCCTTTGCCAAAAGGCAGCCAGAGTGACCTTTCAAAGACCTATCAGTTCCTGGCATTTGTCTCCATAGAAATCTGCACTGATCTTCTAACAAATTCTCAGTCCTCCAAAGGCACCCATAATCCTCCCATCAGTCTATTCATACCCCTCCAACTGACTGATGCCTGTTCTGCCCCATCTCTCTGCCCTTCAACCACACTGCCTCCTTCTTCCTGTGGAGACCTCTCATGGCACCTGCCTCCAAGCACAGGTGATTCCCATTGATGGGAAGACCCTCTTCTCTCCCCCATCGACCCACTCCAGTTACTCCCACTTATTCGTGAGCTCACAAGCCCCATGGTACACACTCTCCATGCAGCCTGCTCTCTCTTTTCTAGCACTGGCCTCCGTTTCTAGCTGTGCTTGTGTCATGGATGTCCCTCCCCAGCCAGCCTCCAAGCTCTCCTTCCCTTTAGCTCCAACACCTGACACAGTGCCTGGCACGTAGTAAGCCCTGGCTAGCTTCTAAGAGCCTCACTGAGGGACTGAAAGCATTTTAAAAATGTCACCACGTAGGCTCGAAACTGTAGGCAGAAAAAGCTTTGCCTGGATTGACATTTTAGAGACGTATTCGTCAAGTTGGATATGTTCACTGACTTTACCTTGTAAAATTAAAAAAAAAAAAGGACCTCTGTATCGCTTCGCATCTAAGGAAGGCGCATGTATACTATTAGACCACGTTATGAGCTTAATGGAAGGAGACAAGATGTTTTCGCTAAGAAAATGTATAAGACTGTTGAGGTCAAGTGGGAGGAAACAGTCCGTTTGTTGGAGCATTGCTATCTTACTCTATCACAGCCACTCATAAAAATCTGACACGGGGTGAGTCAGAATTGTCTGTCGGAGATGAGTTAGATCTGGCTCATGTTCCTACAGACATGAAAGCCAGAAGCGAAGAAGGAGGCTTTGAAAGCGTGGGTTGAGGAGGCCGTGTGGTTCACTGCGATGAGCTAAGTGCCCAGGGCCACCAGCAGACATGCTGGCCTGTGTCCGTCCTTTGTTCTGGGGTCCCTCTTGCAACATGTGGTGAGGCTGGTGGCTGGGAGCAGCTCAGGACAGGACCTGGTGGCATCTTACCTCTCCCACCCTCCTGTGGGCTCCAGTGGGCTCCAGTAGGTCCCAAGGGACAGCCTGCCTTCCTTGCAAAGCCCAGTAGCACTGGGAGCAGAAACTGGGGCCAAAGAGTGAGCACCCTGTTTGACAAGCTGGACCAGCCACCTCTTCTTCAGATGCAGGGGGAGCCCTGGCATGCTGACTCCTCCCTTCTCCCTTTCCCCTTTCCTCTTTCCTCCCTCTTTTCTTCCCCTCTCTCCTTCCCTGGTGGTGCCCTTTCCCAATGCCCACTTCATCCCTTTTCCTTTCTACATACCTGTCTTCTAGAGTTTCTTCTCTTTCCTCCCCATTACTTCCCTTCATCTGAATCTCCTCTTTGGTCCCTTTGTCCCTGCTCTCTGCTCCTCCTCCCCTTCCCTGGCCCCTGTTCAGCTCCATACTGAATGCAGGCAGAGCTGGACTAACATGCTCACTTGCTAGCTCAGCCACCCTCCAGAGAAGTCACTCTTCGGTGGCCACCTTCCTGACCCCCTGGTTGCTTCTCCACTTGTTCAGATATTGCTCTGAAGTCTGAGGAGGACAGAGCGGGGCTGCCACAGAAGCAGGCCAGAGGAGAAACCAAACCATGTGTCCACACTGTCCCCCAGCACTGCTGCTCTGAGAGCTTTCGGAGTCCTCAAAGGGTTAGGATTTAGGGGCTTCTTCAGAACCGGGAGTGAAAACAAGCATAGGTCAAAAGAAAAGCGACGGCCCCCACACAAAAATAATAATCACAAATGAAAACTATGTTAACTCTGAGTCCCAAAGTCGAAAAATTGCCTTGAATCTGTCACTAGAGAACACCCAAGGCCTCACTCTCTGGGTTCTGGGTGCCCTGGGAATGGCAGGAGGCTCTGAAAAGCGCGTGGGGGTGCAGAACTATGGGGGCTAGCCTGCCCGCTGGCAGGGGGGGGGTACCTCCTGTGGCGCTGTCCCGGCCTGACCCCCTGCGGACAGGGTGTGGCGCAGCGTCTGGGGTGGTCCTGGTGCCCTGGGGTTGGCGGGAGGCTGCGCCCAGCTCCTGGACTGCGTTTTCTGCTTCAGGTGAGGGCGTGTCGTGGTGTCACTTTACCTGTGAGCAGAGGGTCCTCCAGAGAAGCCATGGGTCGGGGAGGGGCAGCAGGCGGCGGGAACGGGAACAGGACACCGCGGCCTCAGGGGCTAGGCTGGAGCATGGGAGTGCAGGGGCAGCGAGTATGGTGGGTCCTGCAGTCCCAAATGGGCTGCAGCACAGCACACTGGCGCTGCGCGCCCCTCCTTCCCGCCTGGGCAATTAGCAAAGCCCCTCTCCCGGCCGCCCCCGCCCCCCTCCCTCCTGAGTCCTCTGAGAGCTCACTTCCAGCTTTGGAAATTAGCAAAGACCCTTCTCTGCGCTGGCCCCGCCCCCTCACTTCTGAGGCCGGAGCCCATGCTGGGGTGCGGGGCTAAGCCCTGGCATGCTGCTGCATTGCCAGCGCCTGCCCTGGGCAGCCTCCTAGCCTGGCTCCCTGAGCGGGTGTCCACGCGCAGCCTGGCTGCGAAAAGATCATCAGTCCTAAACGCCAGCTGCACTCTTGGGTCAGTTTGCTGGCTTCCAGATTGCGCCCAAAGCCAGGAACCAGCTTCCCCAGCACAGGCCTGGGCTGAGATGCCTGCCTGGGATCTGTCTGAGCAGTCTCCTCCACTCCAGGCAGGGATGGCACTTCGGCCTGGTTGTTTGGGTTTCTTGTTTGTTTTTTTGGTCATTGGTTATTACATGACCTCCAGGGTAGGTGCTCCACAAAGGGAGTGAAAACAGGACGCCATATATAGCATACAGCCATTCTAGAAAAATAGCTTGGGGTTCTCTCAGAAACGCGGCATTGGTCCTTGCACTATGGTTTAATAGAAAAGGGATTATGCACCAAGTTACTTAAATGAGCATAGGTTGAAATCGTTTACTGAGAGTAAATATTTTAAATAGTTATATTTTAACTAAATCTATCATCAATCATAAATCTATTACACGAAGGTTACAGGCAATTTAAAAGCAAGAGCACTCTCTTCAGGGTTTTAAATAATCCTTGTCTGTCTTGGCACATGAGAATGCAAAGATAGGAAATGGTTTGTAAAAGATCATATAATAGCTTTTACTAATTCTATTTATTTGACAGACAGAGATCACAAGTAGGCAGAGAGGCAGGCAGAGAGAAAGATGGGGAAGCAGGCTCCCCGTCAAGCAGAGAGCCTGATGAAGGGCTGGATCCCAGGACCCTGAGATCATGACCTGAGCCCAAGGCAGAGGCTTAACACACGGAGCCACCCAGGCGCCCCCAGATGAAATACATTTCTGACTTAGAAACTTCAGATAGAATTATTTTGTCCATGATGACAACTGAAGAAAATGTGTCATCCCTAAACCTAACCTTAAACCCTACCAACGCTGAAACCTAAGCTGACCTTAAAGCCCAAACTAGAACCCTGAATCCCAAACCTGGAATGGAACCCAAAGCCTGTACCTGAGCCCTGGATCCAAGCCCTGAACCACGAACCCAAACCCTAAACCAGACCTCCAAGTCATGAAACCTGAACCCAAATCTCAGCATGAAGTCAAACCCCAAATTTGACCTTGAACTTTATCCCATAAGCCCTGAGTCTTAAAGCCTAAATCATAAACTTAAAGCCCTAAACTATAACTCTGTTCCCTTGTCCTTCACTCTAAACCCTCACCCTAACACTAAACCCAAAGCCTGATCTAGAACTCTGACTAAAACCTGAACCTGTACCCAAATACAAATGCTTCACCACACTTTGCTTATGCACTTGCCATTGATGGATATTTGCAGTTTCTACCTTTTGATTCTTGTGAACATTGTTTGGGTTGGGGGCTAGGGTTAGGGTCTTGGATTAGGGTAGGGTCCAGGCTTGAGACCAAGTTGAGGTCAGAGTGTGGGTCTGCATCAGGGCCATGTTCAGTGACACTGTTTGGGTCAAGGACTGTTGTAATTCCACATTGTTTCCAATTCATTGTTCCTTAGCTATTTGGGGGGAAGTTGGGGGGTATTGGGCTCCATGCAGCTTGAATTTCCGGAATGAAATGGCATCAGCTGGACCCCAGGAGGGAGCAGGACCTTCCACTGAAGGGTGAGCTCCCACAGTCCTGCACTGCCTTGCACCGCCTGCAGAGGGCGCCAGACCCCAGCTCCGCCCTGAGCCAAGGCTGCACAGCCACAGCTGGGACCAGAGCCCCGCCTCTTCAGGACCCACTGTGGAGACTTCTGGAGAATGTGGGGCGCCTCCCACCCTGACAGGACAAGCTGAGGAGGGTGTGGCTCTGCATCCACACTGACCGGACCCGTTGTGGAGGACGCGCCCACACTGGCAGCAGTCCAACCTCCTAAGGACCAGATGCTGGAGGAGCTGAGGAGAAGCCGCCTGAGTGCACTGTCAAGGGGTTCGTGGTCTCAGGACCCCACAGAGGAAGGGCGCCCTGTGTAGACACTGGGGCTTCCGTCGTTTTGTGTGAGGAGACGTGGCCTCCTGCTGTGCTGTGCGCGGGGCTGTGGGGTCCCCCCTTTCTGGGCTCGGGTGCTCCTAGGTCCTCATCTGTGTTTGTGTGCTCGCGGATTAGGTTCCTTGGGCTCCTCAGATGGTCTGCAGTCAGGGAGCGTCCCCCTGCTTCGGTGCTTGTGCTCTCCCCACCTCAGCCCTGCGGGGTCCTTCCCGTGTCCACACCCACTCCAGGCTTGCACCGAGTCCGGAAATTCGGGAGCCAGAGTGAGGACTCTGTAGACGGTTTTGGGGAGAGTAGGTATTTTCCCAGTGTGGGTTCTTCCCTGAGCACAGTGCCTCCCCATCTCTGTGTGTACCCCTCCCTGTCTGTCGTCATTGTTGCAGGGCTGTCAGAGGACAGGTCTGTCACCTTCTTGGTTCAGGGGCCTCCCAGGTATCTTGCTGTCTTGGATGCAGGTGTAAATGAGATCGTTCTCCGCAGTCTCTTTCTGATGGTTCCTTCGGAGCACCTAGGAGTGCCACTAATTTGTGCATATTGATTTTGTTCCTTGCAAGTTCTTGAATTTATTAGTTCAATTGGCCTTAAACTCAATCTGCCAGTTATTTGACCAGCAGCATGGGTTTAATTGGGAAGAGCAGAGAATGGCAGTCTGGGCTGAGCAAGCTAAGGTCCCAACACAGGCAAGTGCGAGAAACAAAGGAGAGGAACATTATTTCATGGAGGAGGAAGAAGTTGGGAAGGGTGCTTGAAGGAAAGTCCCTTGGAGAAAGGCAGGGTGATGGAGAATTCTCACCAGCTGAGCTGCAAAGCTCCTACAAAAAGTCAGGAGATGAACCTCCAGCTTCCCCTGTGGGGCCTAAAATTGGTGAGTCTGTCCTGTGGGGGATTGCAATGTGGGGTCTGTAATGGGCACTGAGCAGCAGGCGCCCCCTTCCAGCCTCCCCTTCTGGCATCCCCAGTCCACTTTACTGGGGCTTCCCTTCCTGCTTTTGCACAGTTCTAACCAGCTTGTGGTGGAACGTTGTGGAAAAACTGAAATTCCAAATCCACTGCTTCTACTGCACCTGAGATACAGGGGCCCATGATTTAATCCTCCCACGAGTCTCTTGCTAGCCCCACCTGTCCGTTACTCATTTTGAGAGTTGATATTACCAAAGTACTGTAATTCTAAAAATTTCTGAATTAGCTGTATTATTTCTTTTTAGGTATGAAGTTAACTTCCAATTATATGAATTTAATATTTTGGTCATTGTTTTCTAATTTTATTGCCTTATTCTTGGAAAATATAGCCTGATATTTAACTCTAGGAATTTATTGGCATATACTTCTGGCCTAAATAATGGCCTGTTTGTGTAAATGTTCAACTTATGCTTATATACTTACTGAAGACTCTTGTTTTGGGGTTAGGATGGCTACATTTATTAATAGATCAGGACTATTAGATTCTCTAAATTTTGATGTCTCTTAATTTAATCTAATTAAATTATCAGTTAATGAAAGAAGTTAAATTTTTTATGTACTACTGCATCTAAACTTATCAAAGTCTTTGCTATAATTAGACAAGTATGTCATCCTGTTTTTATACCAAGTCTCACATTAAAAAAATCATACTATCTGAAATATTATTTATTTTTATTATTATTTATTTTTTTTAAAAGATTGTATTTATTGGGGTACCTGAGTTAAGTGTCTACCTATAGCTCAGGTCATAATACCCGGGTCCTGGGATAGAGCCCCGCAGGGGGTTCCCTGCTCAGTGGCGTGCTTCTCCCTCTCCCTCTGTTATTCCCTCTGCTGTGTGCATGTTTTTCTTTTCTCACTCTCTCTCAAATAAATAAGTAAAATTTAAAGATTATCTCTCTCAAATAAATAAGTCAAATTTTTTTTCTCAATGGGAGGGAGAAGCAGACTCTCCACTGAGCAGGGAGCCTGATGCAGGGCTCAATACCAGGACCCTGGGATCATCACCTGAGCTGAAGGCAGACACTTGAACCGACTAAGTCACCCAGGCACTCCAGCTGTTTATTTATTTATTTATTTTTATTATGCATATGTTTTATCTCTCTTTTCTACAAGTCTTTTTTTTGATCTTTTTACTTTTTTCATAAAACTGAATTATTTCAAGATGACTTGGTCATCCTCTTTTCCCCAACCTCAAAGATCATAGAGTATATTTTAACTGTTAAAATAATATTAGTATTTAAGTGCTGCCTACACAAATTAAGGCAAATTATCTGTGATCTGAATTCCTGAAAATATTTTTTTTATTATGCCTTCCTATGCCAATGACATTTTATAAGGATCTAAATGTTTCCATTTGTGATTTTTTTTCAAGATAATAAAGCTATTACTTCATTCTTTTTTATATCTGATGTTATTTAAAAAAATTCTGTCAGTCTGATTCTTGTTTCTTTATTAATGAATTATTTTTTTTCTCTCTAACACTTGTGATTTTTTTTGTGTGTCTTTGGTATGTATGCCCTAGTTTGGGATTCATAGAGTCAACTCTAGTTATGAATATTTTCTTTCTTTTCTTGTATGTAAGTTTTAATCCAGTGTCTTGACTATTTTATGCTTGAGAAATAGATGTACATTAATATTCAAATATTTCTTTCCTTTTTCTTCTTTCATTTAAAAAAAGTCATTTATTTTATTTTATTTAAAAATATTTATTTATTTATTTGGAGTAGAGAGAGAGGGTCATGAAGAGTGGCTGATTATATACTTTCAATTTGGGAGGAGGTTAGGGATAGCACAAGCCTCCAAGGTCTTTTATAAACAAGGTTTCCAGGACCTTGAGGGGGCTAGCTATTGTTAGGGAAAGGTCATTTATTACTATTTAGTAAAAACTCAGGGAAGAGACTCTTCTGATGTGTATCAGTGGGTATATGCTTGGGAGATGATTGCCAATGTATATCTTGAGGGCAGGGGTGGGGAGTAGAGATAAAGAAGTTTCCAAAGTAATTTTTACATGTGAAAGTAGATTTTCAGTATCCTGGGGGGTGGACTAAGAATGCTTTTTGCCCTGAGTGGATGTGTCCACATGGAAGCAGCTGAGTCCCCAGAGGAGCTTCAAGGACTTGTCAACAGGCTATGAGTAGTAAGGAAATCTAATTTCTTCTCTAGCTTTTGTTCCACACACATCACCTACATCTTACACCTCTTTTATATTGATAATTTTAATGCTTTGCTGGTATCCAGATGACTATATCCTTAAGTGACTTCTTATCTCTATTGAATCCATTACGTATTCTATCCATTGTATTCTTAATTCAACTAGATTACATATATTTAATCTATTAGTACCACTAGGTTCTTATTCTTGTTTTTATTTCAAAATCTTTCCTTATTTCCTTACATTATTTATTGGGTATATTTTAAATCCCTGAAATACTCACTTATTATATATAAGCTGTCAACCGTATTCTTATTTTGAGGTAGCTATATCTTTTTGGGTTTTAGGACATCATACCAACAATGCCAAATAATTTTCAGACAACAGCAGGATCTCCAAGAATTCAACTAAATTCTGACACTATCTACCTGAACATAGTGTAAGATTTCATCAGTTAATGGATCAGTCCTCCAAGACTATCTCCAACCCCACCTCAGATGCCAGTCTCACTGTAGGCCCCAGGTTATTACCTGTGCTTGTGACTGAGCAACTACAGGTTGGAGGTCCCAGTGGCCTACTTCTTACGTTCTTTTAATTTGCTACAGGGACTCACAAAACTCAGAAAAATACTTACTTTATGTTTGCCAGCTTATTAAAAGATATAATAGAAGATTTAAATCAATAGATAGATAAAGAAGTGCACAGGGCAAGGTATGGAGAATGGGCACAGAGCTTCTATTACCTTCTGTAAGACTGCCACTCTTCCTGCCTTTTCATACATTTCACAAACTAAAAGCTTTCTGAACCCAGTCCTTTCAGCTTTTCTGTGGAGGCTTCATGACATAGTCATGACTGACTAAATCATTGTCATTTGCTGATCTAATCTCCAGATCCTCTTCCCTCCCCAGATAATCCTGTATTGGGAGGAAGGGGAGGCAAAAAGTTGTGAAGGCTTTCACCAAGTGGTTGGTCCTTCAGGCAAACAGCCCTTGCCTTGAGTGAGGTCTGAAGGTCACTTCATTAACAGAACAAAACACACCTCTCTCACCCTTATCACAGGAAATCCCAAGAGTTTTAGGAGCTGTGAGTCAGTAGCCATGGTTGAAAACCAAATATTCAGATGACCAAAATATATTTCTTGTAAACCACTATATTACACTACATGCTTAAGTATTTAATTATGTGATCTTTTAAACTAATATTTTTCTAAGAGTATAAACTGTTCTGGCAGTAATCTGGATTGGGGAGTGATGTATTGCCAAATTTCTGTCGTTTTAGTCCAGGAAGTCAAAGAGAAAGAACAGGAGAGCCCCTTAGGGCAGGAAGTTCAAAGTAACAATGTTAACTACTACTACCTTTTCTTGATTTTTTTTTTTAAACAAGCAAATCTTCTCTTCAGAGTTGCAGTTTAAAGCCAAGAACATGCAGAATTGGGAGAAAAAATAGTTAAATTTGGAGACTTGCAGAGGTAGAATCAGAGTAGTGAAAGCCATTACAGCAACTGAACTAACTGAGGTCAGTCTTTGGTGAATCACAGAAACACGTGGAGTTGTCAAACAAAGGAATCTTTGTTTACAACATACAAGGAGATCACAGGGAATAAGTTCCAAAGCCTTGACTGTTTGAACAGGAGAGAGATTTTTATTTAGTATTTAAGATGAATACTCAGAAGGGAGAGTTTTATTATTCCGTGTATGGTTGGTCATAAGGTTGTGGCTGCATGCACATCCACATATGTATTTGTGCAATATGTATTGCATGTTCACCTGAATGAAGCTTGTATTCCACCGAGGGCAGAAACTTCAACGTTAGAATAAAGCAGAGGTAACTGTTGGACAAGGGAAAGGGACTCTGCAGGCTTCAAGAGCAGATAGAAACTAGATGGGGTCTTGGGCTCATTTTCTGGGACAAGGAATGCAAGGCCTTGATTGCTTTTGAAATAGCACTAGGAGTTTTACCACTGATTTATTGTCTCAATAGCTTAGGCTATTTCCTGGTCTGGTGGTGACTGTTAGTTTTCCCATTGCCTTGTTCCCTCAAAATCCTTAAGGAGTGAGGTTTTTGCATTTCTTTTTAAGAACCTCCCAGGAAGTTTTGGAAGAAGTGTGCTTGGGCAAGTACACAGGTGGGGTATAGATCATTGAAAATAGCTGGGGACAAAAAATGATTTTCTTATGTCAGGAAAACTATATGTCATCTTAATTTTCTGGGAACCTCTAATTCTTTCTGCTGATGTTACCAGCAGGCTTCTGAGATATTACTGATTGTTCTCTTGTACCTAAGGAAAAAGAAATGTAGAAAGCAAAAGACAAAACTTTAAAATCTATCCTCCAACTCATCAATTCACTGCAGCCACCTCTCTGTCTTTCCCTTTCTCTTTTTCTTTATCTTTCTCTCTCACTTTCTCTCTCACATACGCACAACACACGCAAATCATCTTAAAACAATTTTTAATTTTCCCTATTCCATTTTAATATACTTGAGGCATGATCATTTTCTTAGTAAATACAAGAAAAAAAAATCTAGGATTCCATCATTCTGTGTGATTAAAGTATTGAGGAATTTCCTTCCAATAGCACTTATAAAAACACATTTTATTTATGGAATATTATATAATCAGGTGCCTGCATTTTTCTTATTCTCTAACTAGTGTTATTTGGCAATTAATATTTTGTCAATCAATATTCCCCTATATCTGAATGTGTGGGCAGTGAGAGATGAGTTAGAGGCAAGGATGGTGAACACTCCCAACAACTGCAGACTACATATATCTTAAGCCATGATTTTCTTTGCAAAGGTCAACATTGATAATGTTCTAGTCATACCTCCGTGTACCAGGAAAGAAGTAGCATATTTCTTGAAAGACACAGCTATCAAAGCTCCATTGAGAAACTGTAAAGATGGACAAGCGATTTCCAAATTACATATCTGATAATGGACATCTACTCTGATTATTTAAATATGAATAAAAATAAAAAAACCTTACTAATAACCAAACAGAGTATCCAATTTTACATGTGAAGGAAATAATGGAAGAGACATGTCACCAAAAGTATATGGATGGCTTATAGGCACATGACAAATTTCTCAACATTTAGACATTAAAGAAATACAAATTAAAATCATAATGAGACATGCTTACATATCTATTAGAATGGCTAAAATTATAAAGGCTAATTGTACTTGGTCTGAGCTAGATTGAGAAGCAACAAAAAATCTAAACTGTTGTTGGCATATATCATGATACAACCACTTTGGAAAATAGTTTGAAAATTTTTTTAAATGCAAAATATGTTGCAGTTACAAAAATAGCCATTTTACTTCTAGGCATTTAACCAAGAGAAACAAGCCCTATGTTCATACAGGGACTTGTATATGAATTTCATAGCAGCTTTATTTTTAAGAATTGAAAACAGTGGAAATGTTCATCAATGTCCATCCATAGAGCAAAGAAAAATTATGATCTATTCATTAAAGAGATTACTATTCAACATCAAAATGAACTATTTACAATTGGAGATTCTCAAAGTAATGATGCTGAGAAAAGAAAAGCCAGGCAATGAATAGTATATACAGTGTGATTCCATGACTATAAAAAATCTAGAAAATACAAATTTATATATAGTCACAGTCATCAAATATATTGGTGTGATTTTAGTGCCTTCTTCTGTGATCCTATAGCTTCCTACACTTGCATCTCTGAGCATTTGTTACACCATGTGAAAATATGAACTCTTTCTCTTCATTCTGTCTTACTAGAATAAGAGTCCTTGAAATTTTATGGACAATTGAACTCTCAGTTATTAGCAGAAATTCTATCACACAGTAAGTTTCCAAATATAAAAGCCAGAGTTTTACAATGACTTCTAAGCTTTTACATGATCTAGCCACTCATTTAACCTCTGTGACCTCTTTCCCTGCTACTCTTCAGTCACTCACAGTGGCCTCCTTGCTATTCCTCAGATATGCCAGGCATGATCCAACCTTATGGCCTTCAAGATAGCCAATTCCTTTGTCTGGAGTGACCTTATTGCTGATAGTTCTGCGCAAATTCATCACCTTTCCATACCTTTGTTCAATTGTCAGCTTCATTGTAACTACCCTGATCTTCCTATTAAAAATTTTAACTCCCCATCCCCTGCCTAGCAACCTTGATTTTTCTCACCCTGATCGAGTTTTTCTTTTTCCCCATTGTACTCATCCTTTTTGAATGCACTATGCAATTTTTATTAAGGTTTATAGCTTTGAATTGTCTCACCCATTAAAATAAAAGTTCTACAAAGCCAAGTATTTCATTTACCAGTGTAGTCTGAAGTAATATCTGCCATATAATAGTTCAGTAGACAACTGGTAAATTTCAAAATAAATTAATGTTGAGAATATACTGAATTTCACAAGTCATTTCAATATTTATTTCCAAAAAATAAACTATGTAAAACATACCTTAAATTTACTTTCAAAATATTTTATAGCATATAATGGACAATATACATAAGCCTTAAAGAAACAATCCTATAAATAACCATTTCATACCTACTTAA
Source organism: Mustela nivalis (assembly GCF_964662115.1). Classification (NCBI taxonomy): domain Eukaryota; kingdom Metazoa; phylum Chordata; class Mammalia; order Carnivora; family Mustelidae; genus Mustela; species Mustela nivalis. Next base: position 74,534 of record NW_028135610.1, read on the forward strand.
AAACTACATAATACCACACTCCTAGATCCTCTCTGAACGCTCTAAAATAACCCTAAAGGAAATACATTTTTAAAAATAACAGATTTTTTGTCAAATAATTTAATAAAATAAAAGTTTCATTCATCTATGTAGATCATAATAAATGTTTTTAATAAGCATGAAATTATAACTCTGAAGTGTGCTAAAATGAAACCACCTGCTAAGGGTGAGAGAATAAAAATAAACATCATGTTTCCAAATAAGAGGAATTTATTACCTTTGAATCAAAGCATGTGGATTTGTTCAAACTGGCAATAAAGGAATATGGAGACACAAACCATAGAAAGTCATATTTTAGATTTCTAAAAGACTTCGAAGTGAAAAGTATACATTCACTTCTCACTTATTGCTCCTACATATTCATGAATTTGAGAGAAAATATAGGCCCTGTGTGTCTTAGCAACTAATGGGATATTTTTTGATATTTACATGCTTACACATAGTATGTGTTATAGTCTTCTCTTTTACATGCTGTAAAAAGGTTAACCCCTTTTCTGCAGAGATCTGAAAATGTGAAACAGTGCCTGAGTAGCTGAATTCATCTAATTCAAATTTCTTGCAGGTCTAAGACCTATTGATTTTCACTTGACTGCCTCCTTTTTCATCTGTCAATTGGTTACAAATTCTGGTACTGAAGAGAATACATTGGGGCTGGTGGCTCAGTGTGTTAAAGCCTCTGCCTTCAGTTCAGGTCATTATCTCAGGATCCTGGGATCGAGCTCCACATCGGGACATAATGTAACAACAGATAGTTTATATGGGAGCCCTTTGGGTACTCTGGTGGATGAATGTTTTTAAATTAGTTTTTCATGGACATGGGGAGTTAGAGACGAGAAGGGAGGTGGGGGAAATTGGAAGGGGAGCTGAATCATGAGAGACTATGGACTCTGAAAAACAATCTGAGGGTTTTGAAGGGGCGGGGGATTTGGAGGTTGGGGTACCAGGTGTTGGGTATCATAGAGGGCACTGCTTGCATGGAGCACTGGGTGTGGTGCAAAAAGAATGAATACTGTTATGCTGAAAATAAATAAAAAATTAATTTAAAAAATATTAGTTTTTCGTAAACTACAAAAAAAAAAAAAAAAAAGAAAAGCGCTCCCATTTATAGCGTACACTTTATGGTTCACAAAGCACGTGCCAACAATAAAAATAATAATGGGTTACCGTTACACTTCATAGAAAAGGAGGTACAGGGAAATTGAATGAAAGGGAATAACAAAGTAGGTTCATAAGTCAATCTTCCTTGTAAAAAAATTAACCTGAAAGTGCGTTTCTGCCACCTCTCTCCTGTGTGACATTTTATCGATGGGAGATGGAAAATAAATGGTCTGGTTAACCTTTCCCTCCCCCTCAAAACCCATTATTTGAAAACACAAAAAGGGAAGTGAAGGGAGAAATCCTCCCACTCCCATCCCCACTCACCTCCATAGCCACCTCCTCTTCCAAGAACCTAGCAGACAAGGTGCCAAGAAGTGTTAGGTACCAGCAGTGGTCTCAGATCTCATTCAAGAATCATGGTGAAAGGCATTCAAAGAGATTGTGGGGGCACAGGGATCCAATTAAGGGGGACAAGTTTAAGGTTTGCCTGGTCCCCTAAAAACTAATGGCACTAGAGAAGATGAGCTTTGGGAACTATAGCATAATGGATACAATGTGTAAAAAGCTTCAGTGAGTCATGGTGGGAAGAGGCCAAGAGGGTAGCAAACACAGTCTTAGATGATGTTATTAATAGCACTATAGGCTCTAGATTTCCTGTTGTGGTGTTCTTTGCAAGACCAGCCCGGCCAAAGTGGATACTCTCAACCTGGAACAGAGGGTCTTGGAGATGCCAGCACGTGAGGTATGATGAGAGGGTAAAATGATAGGAGGTGTCCTTTGGAAGGACTGACTCCTTGACTTTAAAAGGGAGAACCCAAATCTGTAGGTGAAATCTTTCTGGCTACAAAGAGGGCCAAGGCCTCCTAAGGTCAAGGTCTCCTCGTCACTTGCAAAGATGTCGAAGAACATATTCAGACATTTCAAAGATGTCCTCATATCATTGGTTCCCACTCTGGAATTCTATCAATAAGGTGAGAGTTCCTCTAGTTGAAAAAGAGATCTAAAAAGACTTCCCTTTCTCATGTAATTTCTGTAACCTCCAGGACACACCCACCTCCCCCTTCCAGCTCTGTAATGAAGCCACAGCTGGTGCCAATTTGTGGAACTCCTTAAAGGCTATTCTCCCTTATATACCCCGGGACCAAGTTCCCATGCTCCCTCACCCGATTTCCTGCACTCACCTCCCACCTGGTGTGTTCACACCTGCAAGTGCCTTTTACCAACCCCTTTGCCAAAAGGCAGCCAGAGTGACCGTTCAAAGACCTATCAGTTCCTGGCATTTGTCTCCATAGAAATCTGCACTGATCTTCTAACAAATTCTCAGTCCTCCAAAGGCACCCATAATCCTCCCATCAGTCTATTCATACCCCTCCAACTGACTGATGCCTGTTCTGCCCCATCTCTCTGCCCTTCAACCACACTGCCTCCTTCTTCCTGTGGAGACCTCTCATGGCACCTGCCTCCAAGCACAGGTGATTCCCATTGATGGGAAGACCCTCTTCTCTCCCCCATCGACCCACTCCAGTTACTCCCACTTATTCGTGAGCTCACAAGCCCCATGGTACACACTCTCCATGCAGCCTGCTCTCTCTTTTCTAGCACTGGCCTCCGTTTCTAGCTGTGCTTGTGTCATGGATGTCCCTCCCCAGCCAGCCTCCAAGCTCTCCTTCCCTTTAGCTCCAACACCTGACACAGTGCCTGGCACGTAGTAAGCCCTGGCTAGCTTCTAAGAGCCTCACTGAGGGACTGAAAGCATTTTAAAAATGTCACCACGTAGGCTCGAAACTGTAGGCAGAAAAAGCTTTGCCTGGATTGACATTTTAGAGACGTATTCGTCAAGTTGGATATGTTCACTGACTTTACCTTGTAAAATTAAAAAAAAAAAAGGACCTCTGTATCGCTTCGCATCTAAGGAAGGCGCATGTATACTATTAGACCACGTTATGAGCTTAATGGAAGGAGACAAGATGTTTTCGCTAAGAAAATGTATAAGACTGTTGAGGTCAAGTGGGAGGAAACAGTCCGTTTGTTGGAGCATTGCTATCTTACTCTATCACAGCCACTCATAAAAATCTGACACGGGGTGAGTCAGAATTGTCTGTCGGAGATGAGTTAGATCTGGCTCATGTTCCTACAGACATGAAAGCCAGAAGCGAAGAAGGAGGCTTTGAAAGCGTGGGTTGAGGAGGCCGTGTGGTTCACTGCGATGAGCTAAGTGCCCAGGGCCACCAGCAGACATGCTGGCCTGTGTCCGTCCTTTGTTCTGGGGTCCCTCTTGCAACATGTGGTGAGGCTGGTGGCTGGGAGCAGCTCAGGACAGGACCTGGTGGCATCTTACCTCTCCCACCCTCCTGTGGGCTCCAGTGGGCTCCAGTAGGTCCCAAGGGACAGCCTGCCTTCCTTGCAAAGCCCAGTAGCACTGGGAGCAGAAACTGGGGCCAAAGAGTGAGCACCCTGTTTGACAAGCTGGACCAGCCACCTCTTCTTCAGATGCAGGGGGAGCCCTGGCATGCTGACTCCTCCCTTCTCCCTTTCCCCTTTCCTCTTTCCTCCCTCTTTTCTTCCCCTCTCTCCTTCCCTGGTGGTGCCCTTTCCCAATGCCCACTTCATCCCTTTTCCTTTCTACATACCTGTCTTCTAGAGTTTCTTCTCTTTCCTCCCCATTACTTCCCTTCATCTGAATCTCCTCTTTGGTCCCTTTGTCCCTGCTCTCTGCTCCTCCTCCCCTTCCCTGGCCCCTGTTCAGCTCCATACTGAATGCAGGCAGAGCTGGACTAACATGCTCACTTGCTAGCTCAGCCACCCTCCAGAGAAGTCACTCTTCGGTGGCCACCTTCCTGACCCCCTGGTTGCTTCTCCACTTGTTCAGATATTGCTCTGAAGTCTGAGGAGGACAGAGCGGGGCTGCCACAGAAGCAGGCCAGAGGAGAAACCAAACCATGTGTCCACACTGTCCCCCAGCACTGCTGCTCTGAGAGCTTTCGGAGTCCTCAAAGGGTTAGGATTTAGGGGCTTCTTCAGAACCGGGAGTGAAAACAAGCATAGGTCAAAAGAAAAGCGACGGCCCCCACACAAAAATAATAATCACAAATGAAAACTATGTTAACTCTGAGTCCCAAAGTCGAAAAATTGCCTTGAATCTGTCACTAGAGAACACCCAAGGCCTCACTCTCTGGGTTCTGGGTGCCCTGGGAATGGCAGGAGGCTCTGAAAAGCGCGTGGGGGTGCAGAACTATGGGGGCTAGCCTGCCCGCTGGCAGGGGGGGGGGTACCTCCTGTGGCGCTGTCCCGGCCTGACCCCCTGCGGACAGGGTGTGGCGCAGCGTCTGGGGTGGTCCTGGTGCCCTGGGGTTGGCGGGAGGCTGCGCCAAGCTCCTGGACTGCGTTTTCTGCTTCAGGTGAGGGCGTGTCGTGGTGTCACTTTACCTGTGAGCAGAGGGTCCTCCAGAGAAGCCATGGGTCGGGGAGGGGCAGCAGGCGGCGGGAACGGGAACAGGACACCGCGGCCTCAGGGGCTAGGCTGGAGCATGGGAGTGCAGGGGCAGCGAGTATGGTGGGTCCTGCAGTCCCAAATGGGCTGCAGCACAGCACACTGGCGCTGCGCGCCCCTCCTTCCCGCCTGGGCAATTAGCAAAGCCCCTCTCCCGGCCGCCCCCGCCCCCCTCCCTCCTGAGTCCTCTGAGAGCTCACTTCCAGCTTTGGAAATTAGCAAAGACCCTTCTCTGCGCTGGCCCCGCCCCCTCACTTCTGAGGCCAGAGCCCATGCTGGGGTGCGGGGCTAAGCCCTGGCATGCTGCTGCATTGCCAGCGCCTGCCCTGGGCAGCCTCCTAGCCTGGCTCCCTGAGCGGGTGTCCACGCGCAGCCTGGCTGCGAAAAGATCATCAGTCCTAAACGCCAGCTGCACTCTTGGGTCAGTTTGCTGGCTTCCAGATTGCGCCCAAAGCCAGGAACCAGCTTCCCCAGCACAGGCCTGGGCTGAGATGCCTGCCTGGGATCTGTCTGAGCAGTCTCCTCCACTCCAGGCAGGGATGGCACTTCGACCTGGATGTTTGGGTTTTTGGTTTGTTTTTTTGGTCATTGGTTATTACATGACCTCCAGGGTAGGTGCTCCACAAAGGGAGTGAAAACAGGACGCCATATATAGCATACAGCCATTCTAGAAAAATAGCTTGGGGTTCTCTCAGAAACGCGGCATTGGTCCTTGCACTATGGTTTAATAGAAAAGGGATTATGCACCAAGTTACTTAAATGAGCATAGGTTGAAATCGTTTACTGAGAGTAAATATTTTAAATAGTTATATTTTAACTAAATCTATTATCAATCATAAATCTATTACACGAAGGTTACAGGCAATTTAAAAGCCAGAGCTTTCTCTTCAGGGTTTTAAATAACCCCTGTCTCTCTTGGCACATGAGAATGCAAAGATAGGAAATGGTTTGTAAAAGATCATATAATAGCTTTTACTAATTCTATTTATTTGACAGACAGAGATCACAAGTAGGCAGAGAGGCAGGCAGAGAGAAAGATGGGGAAGCAGGCTCCCCGTCAAGCAGAGAGCCTGATGAAGGGCTGGATCCCAGGACCCTGAGATCATGACCTGAGCCCAAGGCAGAGGCTTAACACACGGAGCCACCCAGGCGCCCCCAGATGAAATACATTTCTGACTTAGAAACTTCAGATAGAATTATTTTGTCCATGATGACAACTGAAGAAAATGTGTCATCCCTAAACCTAACCTTAAACCCTACCTAAGCTGACCTTAAAGCCCAAACTAGAACCCTGAATCCCAAACCTGGAATGGAACCCAAAGCCTGTACCTGAGCCCTGGATCCAAGCCCTGAACCACAAACCCAAACCCTAAACCAGACCTCCAAGTCATGAAACCTGAACCCAAATCTCAGCATGAAGTCAAACCCCAAATTTGACCTTGAACTTTATCCCATAAGCCCTGAGTCTTAAAGCCTAAATCATAAACTTAAAGCCCTAAACTATAACTCTGTTCCCTTGTCCTTCACTCTAAACCCTCACCCTAACACTAAACCCAAAGCCTGATCTAGAACTCTGACTAAAACCTGAACCTGTACCCAAATTCAAATGCTTCACCACACTTTGCTTAGGCACTTGCCATTGATGGATATTTGCAGTTTCTACCTTTTGATTCTTGTGAACATTGTTTGGGTTGGGGGCTAGGGTTAGGGTCTTGGATTAGGGTAGGGTCCAGGCTTGAGACCAAGTTGAGGTCAGAGTGTGGGTCTGCATCAGGGCCATGTTCAGTGACACTGTTTGGGTCAAGGACTGTTGTAATTCCACATTGTTTCCAATTCATTGTTCCTTAGCTATTTGGGGGGAAGTTGGGGGGTATTGGGCTCCATGCAGCTTGAATTTCCGGAATGAAATGGCATCAGCTGGACCCCAGGAGGGAGCAGGACCTTCCACTGAAGGGTGAGCTCCCACAGTCCTGCACTGCCTTGCACCGCCTGCAGAGGGCGCCAGACCCCAGCTCCGCCCTGAGCCAAGGCTGCACAGCCACAGCTGGGACCAGAGCCCCGCCTCTTCAGGACCCACTGTGGAGACTTCTGGAGAATGTGGGGCGCCTCCCACCCTGACAGGACAAGCTGAGGAGGGTGTGGCTCTGCATCCACACTGACCGGACCCGTTGTGGAGGACGCGCCCACACTGGCAGCAGTCCAACCTCCTAAGGACCAGATGCTGGAGGAGCTGAGGAGAAGCCGCCTGAGTGCACTGTCAAGGGGTTCGTGGTCTCAGGACCCCACAGAGGAAGGGCGCCCTGTGTAGACACTGGGGCTTCCGTCGTTTTGTGTGAGGAGACGTGGCCTCCTGCTGTGCTGTGCGCGGGGCTGTGGGGTCCCCCCTTTCTGGGCTCGGGTGCTCCTAGGTCCTCATCTGTGTTTGTGTGCTCGCGGATTAGGTTCCTTGGGCTCCTCAGATGGTCTGCAGTCAGGGAGCGTCCCCCTGCTTCGGTGCTTGTGCTCTCCCCACCTCAGCCCTGCGGGGTCCTTCCCGTGTCCACACCCACTCCAGGCTTGCACCGAGTCCGGAAATTCGGGAGCCAGAGTGAGGACTCTGTAGACGGTTTTGGGGAGAGTAGGTATTTTCCCAGTGTGGGTTCTTCCCTGAGCACAGTGCCTCCCCATCTCTGTGTGTACCCCTCCCTGTCTGTCGTCATTGTTGCAGGGCTGTCAGAGGACAGGTCTGTCACCTTCTTGGTTCAGGGGCCTCCCAGGTATCTTGCTGTCTTGGATGCAGGTGTAAATGAGATCGTTCTCCGCAGTCTCTTTCTGATGGTTCCTTCGGAGCACCTAGGAGTGCCACTAATTTGTGCATATTGATTTTGTTCCTTGCAAGTTCTTGAATTTATTAGTTCAATTGGCCTTAAACTCAATCTGCCAGTTATTTGACCAGCAGCATGGGTTTAAATTGGGAAGAGCAGAGAATGGCAGTCTGGGCTGAGCAAGCTAAGGTCCCATCACAGGCAAGTGCGAGAAACAAAGGAGAGGAACATTATTTCATGGAGGAGGAAGAAGATGGGAAGGGTGCTTGAAGAAAAGTCCCTTGGAGAAAGGCAGGGTGATGGAGAATTCTCACCAGCTGAGCTGCAAAGATCCTACAAAAAGTCAGGAGATGAACCTCCAGCTTCCCCTGTGGGGCCTAAAATTGGTGAGTCTCTCCTGTGGGGGATTGCAATGTGGGGTCTGTAATGGGCACTGAGCAGCAGGCGCCCCCTTCCAGCCTCCCCTTCTGGCATCCCCAGTCCACTTTACTGGGGCTTCCCTTCCTGCTTTTGCACAGTTCTAACCAGCTTGTGGTGGAACGTTGTGGAAAAACTGAAATTCCAAATCCACTGCTTCTACTGCACCTGAGATACAGGGGCCCATGATTTAATTCTCCCACGAGTCTCTTGCTAACATGTGTCCTCTCCATGTTGGGTGACCTGGATTTGGGAGGGCTTGGCCTCCATCCCAAAGTCTGATGTTCTCTCTGCTTCCGTGTCATCGTGCTAACATGGATGTTTGGAAGATTCATTTCCTCTGTGGTGATTTCAAAGTGCAGTCAGCTTGTTATAGCAGCACAAATACGTGCTGTCTCCACACTCAGATTCCCCAGCCGTCATTTCTTTACCACGTTTGCCACTTCACACGGGATGCTTCAGTGTGTTTGATCCCACACCAGGACAATGTCCTGCAGAACCACCACACAACCTGAAATGAGGAGATCATTACAGAACCCATCCAAGGGTTAGTGTTAGGAACCAGGGACATGGCAGGACTGACCTGAAGACCCCATGGAGAGCTGTCAGGGTGGCTGAGTTGACAGTGGAGGTGAGGGTGAGTGTCTGGCTCTGGCTTTGTGTCCAGGAGTCAGCTCTGTGTGGGTGTGTCCTCAGCTAGGCATGCAGATTTCTGCTCCTCTGAATCCTTTCCGGAGTTCCAAATGGCACAGTTTCCTTCTGGGCAGCAGGCTGAGTCCTCTGGGATTGCCCATGTGTCCCCAAATTGTAGGGCACCTACTGCAAGGCCTTTGGGGTCAGTATCTTGAAAACCAAACCAAAGGTTATGGTTAGGGACCACCACATGGCAGGCCCGATCTGCTAGCACTCTGTCCATCTTTCTGGGGGAGGAAGCAGTCGAGGGATTTGTTCAGGTTGAGTGTCAAGCTCCAGGTTTGCATCCAGGGGCCTGCTGAATATGGGGGTGTCCAGAGGTAGGAATGCAGATTTCAGTTCCTCTGAATCCTTTCTGGAGTTCCAAATGGCATGGTTCCTTTCAGGGTGGCAGGTTGAGTCCTATGGTGTTCCTCACTGTCCCCATTCTCTGAGGTTGGAGCCAGGCCGTCGGGGACAGACAAACACAGGCTGGAGAGCTTTAATGTCAGAAATGTATTTTCTCACAGATCTGGAGGCCAGAAGTTCCAGATCAAGGTGCCAGCAAGGTTGGTCTCCAGTGAGCCTTTTCTTGTTGGTCTATAGATCACTACCTTTTCAACTGTGCCCTCAGATGACCTCTTCTCTGTGGACCCCCAGAGGGGAGGTAGGGGGAGTGCTTTCATTTGTTTCACCCTTATGAGGACACCAGTCCTAGCAGATTAGGACTCCTGTGACCTCACCAAGCCTTCAGTACCTCCTTCTAGGTAGGCCCTATCTCCAGATGCAGTCACACCGGAGATTAGGAATTCTTCATATGACTTTTGTGGGGACACAATTCAGTCCATAACAATTAGTACAGGAGAAAAACCATGGAGAGAATTCTAGAGGAGTCACACGTTGATGTTATAAGGTAAGTGGGTATAAAAGAGCACCTCTGAAGTCCAATAGGTCATTAGAACTAGAGGCCGACAGGAAAGTCCTGTACGTGCCACAGTTTTGGGTTTGATGCAAGTGCAACTCTGAAGGGAAGATATTTGGGAGGCCTTGGCCGACCACTACTTCCAGCCAGGGGTGATTCTGGAGGGAGTATCTCTCGGAGTGCTGCCTAGAATCAAGACATTGGGGTTGGAAAAGTGCCACTTCCAAAGCTGGAGAAGGATGGTGCTGTAAGTTATTTGAAGAGTACTGTTCTGGGAGATAGGAGATCTGGGGTGTCTTCTTTGTTCTGCTGCTGACCAGATGTGAAAATGCAGATTAACTCCCTAACCATCTCAGTTCTACCACCATGTGCTGCTGTCATGTGTCCCAAGCCCCAGAGTTAGTTTGATCCATAAGCAGAAGCCAGTCTTTTAGTTCCCAATCTCTTAATCGGGCTGATCGTCACAATATATAGCGGACACGTGACAGCCACCGGGGAGAAGTAAGGGTTGTCTTCCCCTCAGGGAGAGTGGAAAAGCTCTAGGAGAGGGCATACCCGTAGACCAAAGGCAGCCAGTGCTGGAGAGTGGAGCCACGGGGAAGAGTGTGCTGATGACAGCCTTGTGGAGGGAGGGCAGAAAGAGCCACCACCATGACACTTGAGTTACAGATCGAGCTTGGGGATAGAGAAGGGATCAGGGCACGGTAGAGCAGCAGCTGGCAAAGTGATTCTGTTGAGCTTAAGCTCACAGTGCCTTAGCGAATTAGAATGGGAAATGCCTTGCTATTGTCTGTGACTCTGTGATTGTGTGAGTATGAGTGACAGAGTGGGGACAAAGAGAGAGGGAGAGAGAATACATTAAATTTTAAAGAAGGACAATAAGGGACGCCTGGGTAGCTTACTCAGTTAAGCATCTACCTTTGGTTCAGGTCATGATCCCAGGGTCCTGGGATTGGATCCCATACCAGGCTCTAGTGGGGGGCCTGCCTTCCCTCTGCCTGCAGCTCCCCTTGCTTGTGATCTCTCTCTTCCTCTGTAACAATAGTAAAAAATAAACAAGGGCGATACGTTATGTTTACTTTTGTTTCTGATGCCAGACATGGGTTCAGAGGATTGAAGAGGGAGATCCAAGGAGCTAGCCTCTCAAGAGGAGTGAATACCTAGTCACTGGTAAGACCCCTGGTCCTGCAATACAATATGGCTCCTGTGATCTGGGTCCTGTTAAATGCCCCTCGCCATCCTTCACCCGATAGTTTGATTCTTCATTGCGTTCAGTGTGGGGAACTGGGAGAAGCTATGACACTTGGCCCTTTGTGGAGGAATGTTAGTAGTATAAATAGCAATAGTTATCAGTTCTGGAGCACTTCCATGACTCTGCTGCAGGCACTCTGCTGTGACCTGGGTTTATAGCAGTGAGATAAACATAGAAATAGATGTGGGCTCTGTTCCCAAGAATCTGAAACCCACTATTCTTCTTGTCCCCTTCCCATTCTGTCTTCTTCAGCCCTTGTGCAGGAAGCTTGCTTGCTTCTCCCCTTCCCTCTCCTGCTCCCCCTGCTTGTGCTCTCATTCCCTCTCTCTGACATGTAAATAAATCAAATGTTTTAAAAAATTATAAAAAAGGCAAAACAAATAACCATTTTTGGAGAGTGATTTTCTGAATGCAGTTATGGGCAGTGCTGGGTACTGAAGAAGACGCTCTGCTGACCAGAGGAGTGGGGAAATTACAGAACAAATTCCACAGGTCATTGAATATATCACATTCATCACCCCACCCATAGCACTCATTAATCTCTAGCCCAGCCAATATGTTGGTTATAAAAATGAGCTTTCTCCAAACTGACAGGAAGTTCTCGTTTTAGCAATGTAAATCATTCTGATCTTTATCACTAATGTGATCTAATCCTGTCTAGTAAAGAAACTTGAGAGTTCTATATCTCTGTAAGCATTTAAGAAAAACAATGGACTCTACTCTAATTACTTTTTAACTAACTTGACTTGCCAAAGGAAGGAGAAAGTAAATATCAGAAATCTTACCACTAAGCACAAGTTGCAAGTTATACCTGCCAAAATGTGGTTCAAAATATAAGTAACCAGTCTCCTTAGAAGCCTTTTACCTTCTTATATCTGTTATGTTGGGTAAATGAGTAGTTACTAGAATACAGCTGGCTCAGTGATCACAATTCAGCTTACCCTCAGAAATATAAATAGATTACATGTTTAGCCCGGTAACTGGACACTGATATAGAATTATTCACTGGCTGATTCCTAGATCAGAAACCACAAAAAATTTTTCTTTTTTATGGAAGTATGGCTGTTACAATAGTCTCACCTGTACCTCATAGTGATTGACTTAACTACTCTATACGTTACAACTCTAGATGTAACATTTTAATAAAACAACAATATCTTTGATGGTATCATGGAAATGTAAGTGCCTTGTGCACTTTTCTTAATGTGTATAATTACCTAAACATCATAGTAAGTAAATCAAGGCCATTGTCAAGCTTCCGTCAAGGAGAGTCCTTAACTAGAGGGATTTCCCATTGCTCTCAGGATGATAACCTCTGAGTTACAGGTTCCGTTAGTTGGCCACACACATTTGGAGCCTTGTGGACTTTCTGACAGCTGAGCAGCATATCTGTTTCAAGCATTGTGATCCCTGTTCTTACTGCAAGAGTGACAGTTGTCACTTTTCCTTTGACCCCTGTCTTTAGGAAAGTGTCTGACTCAGAAAGTCGAGTCAGTACCCCCCAAAAATATTTTCAGGAGAACCACCTCAAAGATGATCACCTGAGATACTGTCAAGAAAAAAAAAAACTGAAATTCTAAGCAACATCCATAAAAAGTATTTTCATGTTGATAAGGAAAGATTTTCCCCTAAATACCAGAGAGGCTCCATGAAAGTGAGATTTTTACCTATTTTGTTCACCGTGTCACCAGTCCCTAGAAGAGCGCCTAAGACATCACTCAAGATTAGGTTGCTTTGAATGAATCAAATGAATGAATGAACTGTAGCCTTTGATAGTGAGGTAGTTTATGGTCCTTAGGCAAGAGATGTGATTTGTGTTGGGATTTCAAGAATGGGAGGTGCCGAAGAGAAAATTGAGAAGCTAAATGTGAAAATATGCAATTTACTGACTGGAGTAGTTCTGAATATATTTCAAACATAATTAAACTATGGCTGTGGGTCTATATGCGTTTTCATAATTTTCCCTTGAAAATGTGAGGCATACAGATGTCATCTCCAGTGAATTCTCCTTGTCCGTATACAGAATCACCAAAAAAAAAAAAAAAAGGCATTCTGACAGTCCTCAGCCCATCCACTCCAGGATTGTGACTCTTTCTTCTCCATGTTCTTTCTGACATCATGGACTTTCAGGTTGACCTCTCTCATCTTGGGTCCCACTCTCATTAGCTGTAGAAGTCATGCGATGTTTGTGATGTGAGGGTGGCAATACTCTCTGACTTTTGGTTACAATATGTCTTTGAAAGCCAGTGTTTATTCTGCTTTTACAGCATTTCTCCATTTGAATTGGCCACCTTTTAAGTGGTCATTAGCCACATGTGGCTACTAGCCATGGGACTTGGACAGCAGAGGTGTGGAAAGTCCGCACATTCTTCCACTCAAAGGATATTGTGAGTTATGCTACATCTTTTTTTTTGAAGTGCCTTTTTTAGATATTTAAATTCAATTAGCCATTAGATAGTACATCATTGGTTTCAGAGAATTTAGTAACTCATCAGTTGTGGATAACCCTTGGTGCTCATCACATCACGTGTCCTCCTTAATGCCTATCACCCAGTTTCTCCATGTCTCCCACTCCCCTCCCCCCCAGCAACTCTCAGTCTGTTTCCTATAGTTAAAGGTGCCTCATGGCTTGTCTCCCTTTCTGATGACTCCCATTCAGATTTCCCTCCCTTCCCTCTGATCCTCTGTACTACATCTTAATCTCAACAGTCAAGCAGTGGTAGTAATTCAGTCATGGAGTCATGCATATTCTAAATCTGATGAGGTGGATTCCCATACTGCCTTTGTCTCTTCTAGAGCGCTTACATTTGTTATATTATTGCTGCTGCGTTCATGTTTCTCGTTCACTGAATGTCTGATAAAAGAATTAGTAAAATGTGTGACTGCAGAAAATACAATGGTCATGGATGATGAAGATTTTCTCCTTGACCAGACTCGAGTCAAGTTCCTTTGAGTCCTCTTTCTGTCTACCTTGACCTTAGGCTCCGCCCACTTAGCCCAGTTTTAGCAAGAAATCTGCTTGGTCATTTTTCAGCAATCTTCTATCCTACTCTTGATATCTGATCAAATTCCTTATCTCTCACCCCTGGTATCTTACCACTTTTTTTTTTTTTAAGATTTATTTATTTTGACAGAGAGAGAGCCTGAGCAGGGGGAATAGCAGAGGGAGAGAGAGAACCAGACTCCCCACTGAGCAGCAAGCCCAATGCCAGGCTTGATCCTGGGATCAGATCATGACCAAGCCAAAGCCAGAGATTTAACCAACTAAGCCACCCTGGTGCTTCAGTATCTATAACCCTTAATATCTGATCCAATCCCTTATTCCCAGGGCACCTGGTTGGTGCAGCTGGTTGAACGTTTGACTCTTGGTTTCTACTCTGGTCATGATCTCACGGTCCTGAGATTAAGCCTCACCTCAGGCTCTATGCTCAGTGAAGAGTCTGATTAAAATTCTCTTTCCCTCTCCCTCTACCCCTACCCCTGCTCCCTCTCTTTAAAATGTATTAATAAGTCTTTTAAAAAATTCCTTATCCCCTGATCTCAATAGTTTATGACCCTAGCCTTCCTTCAACAATATTACTGTCCAGATGGTTTAGCCAGAATCCCTTCATCCTTACCCTTGATGTTCCATCTTAATTTTACATTCAGTGATCCCCACCATGCTCTTTAGCTGTAAATCTCCATTTGTCTGAGCTGAGCCAGATTTCTCTCCCATACTATACAATAAAATCTCATCATAGTAGCATCCCTTGATTAAAATCTTCCTTACTCTCTTTAATGGGTGTCACAATATTTTTTTTTTCTTTAACAGTCAGGAGGGTGCTAATGGAGTACCATGACAAAAGGCCTAACTTCCTATAATGGACATTTCCTTGGTTTACCTGACAAATACTCTTTCTCTCTTCTAAGGAAAATTTCCGGTTCTCAGTATAACTGCCAACTGGCCCAGGGGTGGACAAGTGAGGCAGATGAGACCAAAATGAAAATTCTGTTGAGACACTGGACCTTGAGGATTCAAGCCAAGGACATAAAAGTGTTGGTACTCCATTATTCTGATGGTCCGTTAACTCTTGCTTTTTTGGTTCCTGTGTCTATCACTGCCCCTGCCTTTTTGAAGATAATGACCATTCATCTGAGTACACGGTTCACAGAATCCCTTTGCAGTGGCCCATGCGGGCCAAGGTAGTAGAGCATAATAGATCTCTGTAAGTTTTTAAAAAATGTCTTTGTCCCTGTTGCCCATGGCCATTAAAGACCAAAGGTCGGGGGTAGGGGGATATTGGAAAAGGTGAAGTTATAGTTACTCACTGATTTTTTGATTGGTAGAGAGAAAGCAACACCTACATACAGGGCCAGTGGGTGAGTGGAGGAAACATCTTTGGCTCTAGGAGGAATGGGGGAAGGAGAAATATTAATAATCTTTGTCTTTGGAACTGCCCCTGAAGACTTCCCCACACAGGAAAATGACCTAGCGTGACTCTCCTAAACTTCGGCAAGCCCCTTAAATTTAACTGACTTCTAGATCTGATACTCCCTGCTGGATAACTCTGATCATTATTGGATTGTTACTTATTTTATTTTAAAATTATTTTTAAAGAAAATTTTAATCTAAATACAATTAATTAACATATAATACTAGTTTCAGACATACAGGTTAGTGATTCATCAGTCTTTTGTAACACCCAGTGCTCACTGTATCACATGCCTTCCTTAATGTCCATCACCCAGTTACCCCATCCACCCATCCCTCTCCCCTCCAAGAACCCTCAGTTTGTTTACTGTGATTAAGAGTCTCTTCTGAGGGGTACCTGGCTGGCTCAGTGGGTTAAAGCCTCTGCCTTCAACTCAGGTTATGATCTCAGGGTCCTGGGATCGAGCCCCACATCAGGCTCTCTGCTCCCTGGGGAGTCTGCATCCTCCTCTCTCGCTCTTCCTGCCTCTCTGCCTACTTGTGATCTCTGTTTGTCAAATAAGTAAATAAAAATCTTTTTTTTTAAAGTCTCTTCTGGTTTGTCTCCCTCTTTGACTTCATCTTGTTTTATTTTTTTCCTTTACTCCCCTATGATTCTGGTTTGTTTCTTGAACTCCACATATGAGTGAGATTATATGATAATTGTCTTTCTCTGACTGACTTATTTCGCTTGGCATAATACCCTCTACTTTCACCCCTGTCATTGCAAATAATTGCCATTTATTTTAACTCGACAGAGAAGGCCACTAGAAACAGCAGGTGATGGCCCCAGCTCCTGTTCCTCCATGCAGAACATCTGTCAACACCTGTGGACATCTTTTCCTCCCCCCATTCCTATGAATGTTGCTCAGTTGTTACATGGCATGGACAAATGCTGTTGGCTGGTGGCATGGACACACTGGACAAGCTTGGCCTTCGGTAAAACAAAGACTGGCTTCAATTACTCAAACTGAAACAGGAATGCTTGGATGAACAAGCCTGCCAGGAAGTCCCACTGGAGGTACTCAACCTGTGCCCCTTCCCTCCTTGGACCAAGAACCTGAACTTGAGAGATGAATGGCTTATCCAAGGTTATGGCAAGGTTACACAGAGCTGAAACTAGACACAGGTGTACATGCCTATTGATCAAGGCTGGCTGAGAAATCGAACTGCCTCAAATCTTGATTCTTTTTGCCACTTCTTATTCTCTGACCCTGTTTTTCATAGATTAGGATGTAGGAATAATAAAAATATCAGCTAATGGGGTATCCTGACTTTTTGATCTTTTAGTTCTTGTCAGACATTTACCATAATGCTTAGCACATGGATATGTGTGTGCACACACGTGCACATGCATGACACTCAAAAAATTGTTCCCTGATATTAACTTTATCAGTGCACTTTGCATCCACCACCAATTGGCTGTTTTGTCACAAACTGATTAAAGCAGAACTGTCAAGTGAGGAACTTCAAAGCCAAAGCATTAAGTGCTTTGAAAAACCAGCACCTGGGAGGATTTGTCTCAGCATCTGTGATTAGAAGGCAGCAAAAAGAGACTTTGGGGACACAGTTCACCCCTTCATGAAGCAGCTATTCAGAACTTTCTCCGAAGGGCTAATGCCTAATCTTCCAAAGACCAGCAAGAACAAGCTTATGGTCTGTTAAAATCAGATTTTTAAAAGATTTTTATTTATTTATTTGAGAGGGAGAGAGAGAGAGTGAGAGAGAGAGCATGAGAGGGGAGAAGGTCAGAGGGAGAAGCGGACTCCCCATGAAGCTGGGAGCCTGATGCAGTCCTTGATCCTGGGACTCCAGAATCAAAATCAGTTTGATTGACTCAATACAGTCAGGGAGGACAGTCCTCAGGAGTCACAGAATGCTGGTTGCCATGAGGGAGGAGTCTTTTACAAAGTCTGGGCTCTCACAGAAGGAGTCTGAAGCACGTGTATGGAAAGCAGAGGTCAGTTCTGGATTAGAAGCTCTTTCTGAGGGGAAATGAGTAGAAGCAGGGATTAACCAGGACTTGGGCTCTGCTTTATTCAGTTCAAGTTGCTGCAACAAATGATGACAGACTGGGTGGCTGAAACAGCAAAACATGTACTATTCCTTGCAGTTCTAGAGACTGAGAAGTCCAAAAGCAAGATCCTGGGAGATCTGATATCTAGCAAGAGACTGCTTCATTATCTACAAATGCCCATATTTCTGTTGTAGACTTGCATGGATGACAGCTGGCAGAACAATCTCTCAGGTCGTTTCTCAGAAGTGCTTTTATCTCATTCACAAGTGTTCCAATCTCATGACCTCACCACCTCTCAAAGCCCATACCTCCTGATGGCACTCCTTGAGGGTCAGGGCTTCAACATCTGAATTGGGACAAGACACAAACATTCAGTCCATTAGCAAGTGTTGTCATGAGGACAGCATAGCTTATCAACTGGGTATCCCCAGGAATCCATGGGACTAGCAAAGCAGAATCTGGGGGTGTCACTGGTAGGAAAGCAGGAGGTCCCCAAGAGACAGTCCTCATAGCATTTTACAGAGACAGCAGGACCCTTGAGAAACAATAGTTTCCGTGACGCATACACCAGCCTTTATCTATGCCTGTCCTCCCTGCTGGATTCACAGCAAGCCTACTTCTTTCTTTTCCAGTACAAATGGATTTCCACTCTCTGAATCCTGATGAATTTTTGCTCTTTTGCAGTTAGTAGGTTGTCCCTCAGGATTCTGCATGTCTGGATTTGCAATCGTGGAAACTGCCAAAGGTCTAGGGACCTGCATGGCAGAACCCGGCCTCTACCACTATTGCCCAAGGTAGGGACTCTGGTCCCTTGAGCGTCCTGTGCTGCTGTCAAAGGTCTGTGTACATTGGCTTATTGTTTTTTTTTTTAATGTAATTGCTTATACGTGTGTTTCATCATGCTCAAGTGGCCTTTCTGTGAAAAAGTGGCCAAGCTACACAAAGAAGTCACTGAAGAAAGTTCTAAGAACTCCTGGTTAGTATGAGGCTAGAGAGAGAGAGAAAGAGAGGAAAGAAATCTGCCTCTCTGCATTTTGCAAGTCCCTGGGCAAAATCTGTTGGCTGTGCACTCCTCACACGAAGATTCCAGGCAGGGAGACCCTCCTGAGCCTCATCTCCCTGAGTTCCTCTTCCAGGAGCAATCCCTAGTTTGAGACCAGGGTTATTGAAAATAGAGCAGCAAAGCAGTGTCCAGAAGGAAGGACTGCCACAGACCATGGAGCACCAGGGGGACAGGCTGGTACATCCTCACGGTTGGGGTACAAATGGGCTCAGCTCAGCAGGTATAGGGGTGCCCTTGGCCCCTCTGGTGGGCTTTGCAGTGCCCCAATCTCAGGAAGAAAAAAGGCTGGCTCATGTGACTTATTTTTGACTGGGAATGAGCTGACAGCAATGGAAATAAACAAGTAGGGAATGATGTTGGAAAGTTGGAGGGTTTGTCCTTTATATCTCAGCTTTCTCTCCTATCTTCCCTTGCTCTGTAGTGTGTTATCAAAGAAGTTTTTGGCATGATATTCCTGTTCACTGATTAACTCTTGAGCTGTGTCTTTTCTGCTGTTCAGCTCATCTGGTGAATTCTTTTACTGTAAAAAGTATCTTGCCCTTGCAAGGGCAATGGCAAGACCTGAGAAATCCCAGAGATTTCAGCTTGCCACCCAGAAGGAAACCAGGCTATTTGGAATGCTGGAAAGGATTCAGAGTAGGGGAAATCGTCTTGGACATCTGAGACCACCCCCACATTCAGCGGTCCACTGGACACAAACCCAGACCTTGATACTGATCCTGAACAATGCTCTCAACTCAGACCCCTGTGATCCTCGCCACAGTGCTTTCAGATCAGTGCAGCCATGCCCATAGGCACAAACTCTTAAGCCTAGATTCTGTCCTGAGAGGTCTGTCCCCGACGGCCTGGCTCTAAAGCCTCAGAGATTGGGGACAGTGAGGAACACCATAGGACTCACCCTGCCACCCTGAAAGGAACCATGCCATTTGGAACTCCAGAAAGGATTCAGAGGAACTGAAATCTGCATTCCTACCTGGGACACCCCATATTCAGCAGGCCACTGGATGCAAACCTGGAGCTTGACACTCAACCTGAACAAATCCCTCGACTGCTTCCTCCCCCAGAAAGATGGACAGAGTGCTGGCAGATCGGGCCTGCCATGTGGTGGGCCCTAACCATAACCTTTGGTTTGGTTCGGTTCTCAGGATTGTGACCCCAAAGGCCTTGCAGTAGGTGCCCTACAATTTGGGGACACATGGGCAATCCCAGAGGACTCAGCCTGCTGCCCAGAAGGAAACTGTGCCATTTGGAACTCCGGAAAGGATTCAGAGGAGCAGAAATCTGCATGCCTAGCTGAGGACACACCCACACAGAGCTGACTCCTGGACACAAAGCCAGAGCCAGACACTCACCCTCACCTCCACTGTCAACTCAGCCACCCAGACAGCTCTCCATGGGGTCTTCAGGTCAGTCCTGCCATGTCCCTGGTTCCTAACACTAACCCTTGGATGGGTTCTGTAATGATCTCCTCATTTCAGGTTATGTGGTGGTTCTGCAGGACATTGTCCTGGTGTGGGATCAAACACACTGAAGCATCCCGTGTGAAGTGGCAAACGTGGTAAAGAAATGACGGCTGGGGAATCTGAGTGTGGAGACAGCACGTATTTGTGCTGCTATAACAAGCTGACTGCACTTTGAAATCACCACAGAGGAAATGAATCTTCCAAACATCCATGTTAGCACGACGACACGGAAGCAGAGAGAACATCAGACTTTGGGATGGAGGCCAAGCCCTCCCAGATCCAGGTCACCCAACATGGAGAGGACACATGTTAGCAAGAGACTCGTGGGAGAATTAAATCATGGGCCCCTGTATCTCAGGTGCAGTAGAAGCAGTGGATTTGGAATTTCAGTTTTTCCACAACGTTCCACCACAAGCTGGTTAGAACTGTGCAAAAGCAGGAAGGGAAGCCCCAGTAAAGTGGACTGGGGATGCCAGAAGGGGAGGCTGGAAGGGGGCGCCTGCTGCTCAGTGCCAATTACAGACTCCACATTGCATCCCCCACAGGAGAGACTCACCAATTTTAGGCCCCACAGGGGAAGCTGGAGGTTCATCTCCTGACTTTTTGTAGGAGCTTTGCAGCTCAGCTGGTGAGAATTCTCCATCACCCTGCCTTTCTCCAAGGGACTTTCCTTCAAGCACCCTTCCCAACTTCTTCCTCCTCCATGAAATAATGTTACTCTCCTTTGTTTCCCACACTTGCCTGTGATGGGACCTTAGCTTGCTCAGCCCAGAATGCCATTCTCTGCTCTTCCCAATTAAATACATTCTGCTGGTCAAATAACTGGGAGATTGAGTTTAAGGCCAATCGAACAAATAAATACAAGAACTTGCAAGGAACAAAATCAATATGCACAAATTAGTGGCACTCCTACGTGCTCGGAAGGAACCATCAAATAGAGACTGCAGAGAACGATCTCATTTACAACTGCATCCAAGACAGCAAGATACCCGGGAGGCCCCTGAACCAAGAAGGTGACAGACCTGTCATCTGACAGCCCTGCAACAATGACGACAGACAGGGAGGGGTACACACAGAGATGGGGAGGCACTGTGCTCAGGGAAGAACCCACACTGGGAAAATACCTACTCTCCCCAAAACCGTCTACAGAGTCCTCACTCTGGCTCCCGAATTTCCGGACTCGGTGCAAGCCTGGAGTGGGTGTGGACACGGGAAGGACCCCGCAGGGCTGAGGTGGGGAGAGCACAAGCACCGAAGCAGGGGGACGCTCCCTGACTGCAGAC
The DNA here is from genome assembly GCF_964662115.1 of Mustela nivalis. Lineage (NCBI taxonomy): Eukaryota > Metazoa > Chordata > Mammalia > Carnivora > Mustelidae > Mustela > Mustela nivalis. Next base: position 95,504 of record NW_028135610.1, read on the forward strand.
CATCTGAGGAGCCCAAGGAACCTAATCCGCGAGCACACAAACACAGATGAGGACCTAGGAGCACCCGAGCCCAGAAAGGGGGGACCCCACAGCCCCGCGCACAGCACAGCAGGAGGCCACGTCTCCTCACACAAAACGACGGAAGCCCCAGTGTCTACATAGGGCGCCCTTCCTCTGTGGGGTCCTGAGACCACGAACCCCTTGACAGTGCACTCAGGCGGCTTCTCCTCAGCTCCTCCAGCATCTGGTCCTTAGGAGGTTGGACTGCTGCCAGTGTGGGCGCGTCCTCCACAACGGGTCCGGTCAGTGTGGATGCAGAGCCACACCCTCCTCAGCTTGTCCTGTCAGGGTGGGAGGCGCCCCACATTCTCCAGAAGTCTCCACAGTGGGTCCTGAAGAGGCGGGGCTCTGGTCCCAGCTGTGGCTGTGCAGCCTTGGCTCAGGGCGGAGCTGGGGTCTGGCGCCCTCTGCAGGCGGTGCAAGGCAGTGCAGGACTGTGGGAGCTCACCCTTCAGTGGAAGGTCCTGCTCCCTCCTGGGGTCCAGCTGATGCCATTTCATTCCGGAAATTCAAGCTGCATGGAGCCCAATACCCCCCAACTTCCCCCCAAATAGCTAAGGAACAATGAATTGGAAACAATGTGGAATTACAACAGTCCTTGACCCAAACAGTGTCACTGAACATGGCCCTGATGCAGACCCACACTCTGACCTCAACTTGGTCTCAAGCCTGGACCCTACCCTAATCCAAGACCCTAACCCTAGCCCCCAACCCAAACAATGTTCACAAGAATCAAAAGGTAGAAACTGCAAATATCCATCAATGGCAAGTGCCTAAGCAAAGTGTGGTGAAGCATTTGAATTTGGGTACAGGTTCAGGTTTTAGTCAGAGTTCTAGATCAGGCTTTGGGTTTAGTGTTAGGGTGAGGGTTTAGAGTGAAGGACAAGGGAACAGAGTTATAGTTTAGGGCTTTAAGTTTATGATTTAGGCTTTAAGACTCAGGGCTTATGGGATAAAGTTCAAGGTCAAATTTGGGGTTTGACTTCATGCTGAGATTTGGGTTCAGGTTTCATGACTTGGAGGTCTGGTTTAGGGTTTGGGTTTGTGGTTCAGGGCTTGGATCCAGGGCTCAGGTACAGGCTTTGGGTTCCATTCCAGGTTTGGGATTCAGGGTTCTAGTTTGGGCTTTAAGGTCAGCTTAGGTTTCAGCGTTGGTAGGGTTTAAGGTTAGGTTTAGGGATGACACATTTTCTTCAGTTGTCATCATGGACAAAATAATTCTATCTGAAGTTTCTAAGTCAGAAATGTATTTCATCTGGGGGCGCCTGGGTGGCTCCGTGTGTTAAGCCTCTGCCTTGGGCTCAGGTCATGATCTCAGGGTCCTGGGATCCAGCCCTTCATCAGGCTCTCTGCTTGACGGGGAGCCTGCTTCCCCATCTTTCTCTCTGCCTGCCTCTCTGCCTACTTGTGATCTCTGTCTGTCAAATAAATAGAATTAGTAAAAGCTATTATATGATCTTTTACAAACCATTTCCTATCTTTGCATTCTCATGTGCCAAGAGAGACAGGGGTTATTTAAAACCCTGAAGAGAGTGCTCTTGCTTTTAAATTGCCTGTAACCTTCGTGTAATAGATTTATGATTGATGATAGATTTAGTTAAAATATAACTATTTAAAATATTTACTCTCAGTAAACGATTTCAACCTATGCTCATTTAAGTAACTTGGTGCATAATCCCTTTTCTATTAAACCATAGTGCAAGGACCAATGCAGCGTTTCCAGGAGAACCCCAAGCTATTTTTCTAGAATGGCTGTATGCTTATATATGGCGTCCTGTTTTCACTCCCTTTGTGGAGCACCTACCCTGGAGGTCATGTAATAACCAATGACCAAAAAAAACAAACAGAAAACCCAAACATCCAGGTCGAAGTGCCATCCCTGCCTGGAGTCAAGGAGACTGCTCAGACAGATCCAGGGCATGCATCTCAGCCCAGGCCTGTGCTGGGGAAGCTGGTTCCTGGCTTTGGGCGCAATCTGGAAGCCAGCAAACTGACCCAAGAGTGCAGCCGGCATTTAAGACTGATGATCTATTCGCAGCCAGGCTGCACGTGGACAGCCGCTCAGGGAGCCAGGCTAGGAGGCTGCCCAGCCCAGGTGCTGGCAATGCAGTAGCATGCCAGTGCTCAGGCCTCAGGAGTGAGGGGGCGGGGCCGGCGCAGAGAAGGGTCTTTGCTAATTTCCAAAGCTGGAAGTGAGCTCTCAGAGGACTCAGGAGGGAGGGGGGCGGGGGCGGGTCGGGGGCGGCCTGGAGAAGGGGCTTTGCTAATTGCCCAGGCGGGAAGGAGGGGCGCGCAGCGCCAGGGTGCTGTGCTGCAGCCCATTCGGGACTGCAGGACCCACCATACTCGCTGCCCCTGCGCTCCCACGCTCCAGCCTAGCCCCAGACGCTGCGGTGTCCCATTCCCGTTCAGGCTGCCTGCTGCCCCTCCCCGCCCCATGGCTTCTCTGGAGGACCCTCTGTTCACAGGTAAAGTGACACCGCGACGCGCCCTCACCTGAAGCAGAAAACAGGAGCCAAGAGCAGGGTGTGGGGTGGTGGGGCCCAGCCTCCCGCCAACCCCAGTGCACCAGGACCACACTGGATGCCGCGCCACACCGTGTCCGCAGGGGGTCGGGCCAGGACAGTGCCACAGGGGGTACCGCCTCACCCCCGCCAGCGGGCAGGCTAGCCCCCATAGTTCGGCACTCCCACGCGCCTGTCAGAGCCTCCTGCCATTCCCAGGGCACCCAGAACCCAGAGAGTGAGGCCTTGGGTGCTTTCTAGTGACAGATTCAAGGCAATTTTTCGACTTTGGGACTCAGAGTTAACATAGTTTTCATTTGTGATTATTATTTTTGTGTGGGGGCCGTCGCTTTTCTTTTGACCTATGCTTGTTTTCACTCCCGGTTCTGAAGAAGCCCCTAAATCCTAACCCTTTGAGGACTCCGAAAGCTCTCAGAGCAGCAGTGCTGGGGGACAGTGTGGACACATGGTTTGGTTTCTCCTCTGGCCTGCTTCTGTGGCAGCCCCGCTCTGTCCTCCTCAGACTTCAGAGCAATATCTGAACAAGTGGAGAAGCAACCAGGGGGTCAGGAAGGTGGCCACCGAAGAGTGACTTCTCTGGAGGGTGGCTGAGCAAGCAAGTGAGCATGTTAGTCCAGCTCTGCCTGCATTCAGTATGGAGCTGAACAGGGGCCAGGGAAGGGGAGGAGGAGCAGAGAGCAGGGACAAAGGGACCAAAGAGGAGATTCAGATGAAGGGAAGTAATGGGGAGGAAAGAGAAGAAACTCAGGAAGACAGGTATGTAGAAAGGAAAAGGGATGAAGAGGGCATTGGGAAAGGGCACCACCAGGGAAGGAGAGAGGGGAAAGAAAGAGGGAGGAAGAGAGGAAAGGGGAAAGGGAGAAGGGAGGAGTCAGCATGCCAGGGCTCCCCCTGCATCTGAAGAAGAGGTGGCTGGTCCAGCTTGTCAAACAGGGTGCTCACTCTTTGGTCCCAGTTTCTGCTCCCAGTGCTACTGGGCTTTTCAAAGAAGGCAGGCTGTCCCTTGGGACCTACTGGAGCCCACTGGAGCCCACAGGAGGGTGGGAGAAATAAGATGCCACCAGGTACTGTCTGAGCTGCTCCCAGCCACCAGCCTCACCACATGGTGCAAGCGGGACCCCAGAACAAAGGAAGGACACAGGCCAGCATGTCTGCTGGTGGCCCTGGGCACTTAGCTCATCGTAGTGATCCACACCGCCTCCTCAACCCACGCTTTCAAAGCCTCCTTCTTCGTTTCTGGCTTTCATGTCTGTAGGAACATGAGCCAGATCTAACTCATCTCCGACAGACAATTCTGACTCACCCCGTGTCAGATTTTTAAGAGTGGCTGTGATAGAGTAAGATAGCAATGCTCCAACAAACGGACTGTTTCCTCCCACTTGACCTCAACAGTCTTATACATTTTCTTAGCGAAAACATCTTGTCTCCTTCCATTAAGCTCATAACGTGGTCTAGGAGTATACATGCGCCTTTGGTAGATGCGAAGCGATACAGAGGTCCTTTTTTTTTTTTTTTTTTAATTTTACAAGGCAAAGTCAGTGAACACATCCAACTTGACGAATACGTCTCTAAAATGTCAATCCAGGCAAAGCTTTTTCTGCCTACAGTTTGGAGCCTACGTAGTGACATTTTAAAAATGCTTTCAGTCCCTCAGTGAGGCTCTTTGAAGCTAGGAGGGCTTACTACGTGCCAGGCACTGTGTCAGGTGTTGGAGCTAAAGGGAAGGAGAGCTTGGAGGCTGGCTGGGGAAGGACATCCATGACACAACCACAGTTAGAAACGGAGGCCAGTGCTAGAAAAGAGAGAGCAGGCTGCATGGAGAGTGTGTACCATGGGGCTTGTGAGCTCACGAATAAGTGGGAGTAACTGGAGTGGGGAGATGGGGGAGAGAAGAGGGTCTTCCCATCAATGGGAATCACCTGTGCTTGGAGGCAGGTGCCATGAGAGGTCTCCACAGGAAGAAGGAGGCAGTGTGGTTGAAGGGCAGAGAGATGGGGCAGAACAGGCATCAGTCAGTTGGAGGGGTATGAATAGACTGATGGGAGGATTATGGGTGCCTTTGGAGGACTGAGAATTTGTTAGAAGATCAGTGCAGATTTCTATGGAGACAAATGCCAGGAACTGATAGGTCTTTGAAAGGTCACTCTGGCTGCCTTTTGGCAAAGGGGTTGGTAAAAGGCACTTGCAGGTGTGAACACACCAGGTGGGAGGTGAGTGCAGGAAATCAGGTGAGGGAGCATGGGAACTTGGTCCCGGGGTATATAAGGGAGAATAGCCTTTAAGGAGTTCCACAAATTGGCACCAGCTGTGGCTTCATTACAGAGCTGGAAGGGGTGTGTCCTGGAGGTTACAGAAATTACATGAGAAAGGGAAGTCTTTTTAGATCTCTTTTTCAACTAGAGGAACTCTCACCTTATTGATAGAATTCCAGAGTGGGAACCAATGATATGAGGACATCTTTGAAATGTCTGAATATATTCTTCGACATCTTTGAAAGTGACGAGGAGACCTTGGCCTTAGGAGGCCTTGGCCCTCTTTGTAGCCAGAAAGATTTCACGTACAGATTTGAGTTCTCCATTTTAAAGTCAAGGAGTCAGTCCTTCCAAAGGACACCTCCTATCATTTTACCCTCTCATCATACCTCACGTGCTGGCATCTCCAAGACCCTCTGTTCCAGGTTGAGAGTATCCACTTTGGCCGGGCTGGTCTTGCCAAGAACACCACCACAGGAAATCTAGAGCCTATAATGCTATTAATAACATCATCTAGGACTGTGTTTGCTGCCCTCATAGCCTCTTCCCACCATGACTCACTGAAGCTTTTAACACATTGTATCCATTAAGCTATAGTTCCCAAAGGTCATCTTCTCTAGTGCCATTAATTTTTAGGGGACCAGGCAAACCTTAAACTTGTCCCCCCTAATTGGACCCCTGTTCCCCCACAATCTATTTGAAAGCCTTTCACCATGATTCTTGAATGAGATCTGAGACCACTGCTGGTACCTAACACTTCTTGGCACCTTGTCTGTTAGGTTCTTGGAAGAGGAGATGGCTATGGAGGTGAGTGGGAATGGGAGTGGGAGGATTTCTCCCTTCACTTTGCTTTTTGTGTTTTCAAATAATGGGTTTTGAGGGGGCGGGAAAGTTTAACCAGACCATTTATTTTCCATCTCCCATCGATAAAAAGTTTACCACTCCCCACTGGAAGAATTTATATCTTTCCTTTGAATCTACAGGAAAATCTCCCAAACCCAGACCACCACCATGTGGATTCAGCCATCTTCTGATTCACCTCCAGATTGTCTCCTCCTAAATGCTCAAGCCACAGGTTAAGGGCGAAATGTTCAATGCCCAAGCAATTAAGTGGGGAACACGTTTATCTAAGCAATTGCATGCAGCTCTCTATCTGCATACAGGGGGTCTCTCCCAAGCCTTTCCAACCTCAGCAAAAGAAGACAAAGCCCCAGCAGTCTGGGGTATATATCATTCATTCATTCCTGTGTTCAACACTCATGGCGGATCCCCACCAAGACAGTGGGAGAGCAAGGACTGGAGAAATCCTGGAAGCTGAAGTCTGAGGAGGATTTCAAATTCAAGTCAGAGATGAAAGAAACATCTGGACTTGGTCCTCAGGTACATGCAGTATTCTGAACTGAGGCTAGAACCAGAGACCATTCTAATGAAAGGCCTCTACAGGTGGGCTCTCACAGGTGGGCCCCAACTCAGTTTCGTGTATATTCATTCATGAAATAGCTCTTTGGGTCAACATGCAGAAGAAAACCATTTCAGAAAACTGACAATGAGGAGAGGAAAGGGAAGCCAAAAGGCTTGTGAATGGGGAGAGAGGAGGAGCCAGGGCAGAAAACCAAGAATCCCTCCCTGCCCTCCTTGCTGCCAGGGAGGTCTGAGGGACTAGTTTCCACCTGGGATCCCAAGTCCAGAACAAAAGCAGCGGGGCCACGGCGGGGGGAGGGAAGGGGGTCCTCAGCACGGGCGCATGGGGCTGCGGAAAGATGGGGGCTAGCGTGCCTGCTGGCGGGGGGCACCGCGCAAGGCGCTGTCCCCAGCCCGACCCCATGAGGACCCGGGTTTGGCGCAGGGTCCGGGGTGGTCCCGGTGCCCTGGGGTTCCGGGAGGCTGGGCCTCCACAACCTCCCTCTCCGCCCCCAGGTCGGGTCCGCGCTTTCTGCTCCAGGTGAGGGCGCGGCGCGGTGTCACTTTACCCCTGTGCAGAGGGTGGTCCGGAGAAGCCTTGGGGCAGGGAGGGGCAGCAGGCAGAGGGGCGGGACAGCGGAGCCTCACATGGGAGCGTACGGGCGGCGAGTCCGGTGGGTCCTGCAGTCCCGACTGGGCCGCAGCACAGCACCGCGGCGCTGCCCGCCCCTCCTCCGCCAGCCCCTCCACCTCCTCCCAGACTCTCAGCCACATCCTCTGTGAGCTCACTTCCAGCTTCGGCAATTAGCAAAGCGCCTTCTCCCCGCCGCCCTCCACCCGCCCCCGCCCCCCTCCCTCCTGAGTCCTCCGCGAGCTCCCTTTTCGCTTTGGCAATTAGCAAAGCCCCTTCTCCGCGCCGCTCCGCCCCTCTCCCTCCTGAGGCCCCGCCCTGGCTGGGGCGCGGGGGGAAGCCCCGGGGGCTGCAAGCTTTGCCAGCGCTGGCGCTGGGCAGCCTCCTAGCCTGGCTTCTTGAGCGGGTGTCCACCCGCGGCCTGGCTGCAAAAAGATCATCAGTCCTGTTAACCCTGGCTGCACTCTCCCGTCAGTTTGCTGGCTTCCTGATTGCGCCCAAAGCCAGGAACCAGCTTCCCCAGCACAGGCCTGGGCTGAGATGCCTGCCCAGGATCTGTTTGAGCAGTCTACTCATCTCCAGGCAGGGATGGCACTTCCACATGGATGTTTGGGTTTTTTTATTGTTTTTTGGTCATTGGTTATTATTACATGACCTCCAGGGTAGGTGCTCCACAAAGGGAGTGAAAACAGGATGCATGATATACCCCTCACCTCCCATGCTGTCTTTCTCTTAAATAATAAGCACTGCTGAACTATCTTAGATTCTGTACCTTCTCTCCAGCCATGAACCTATCACTGTCTTTAACTCTTGAAAACTTCATTAGACAAATTAATGTGGTGAAGGAAGCAATATGAGAAAGCCTATTAATCTGATGAGCATGGAACTGAACAAACCCTATAGATACTTTCCCTTTGATTTCTAGCCTATCAATACCTACAGTGAGTCACATACACTCAAGATTATTGTTTTTATTGTATACTTCATATATTCATTGATTTTGGACTCGTTATCATTTCGTTGAAGTGTTAAACTATGGTAATAAACAAACTTTTAATTAACTTTTCCTCCTATGATACAAATATAACTTGCACTTGAGCTTTAGCTAATTTTATGTTCTAAAATTGCCAAAACAAAATGATCAAGGTTTCTAGATTATTTACTGTCTTTTCTACTATATAATATTGTTCTATCTCTTCTGTATAAAGAAAATGAATGCTTGGGGCTCTTGGGTGGCTCAGTGTGTTAAAGCCTCTGCCTTCTGCTCAGGTCATGATCCCAGAGTCCTGGGATAGAGCCCCACATCAGGCTCTCTGCTCAGCAGGGACCCTGCTTCCCTTCCTTTCTCTCTGCCTGCCTCTCTGTCTACTTGTGATCTCTGTCTGTCAAATAAATAAATAAAATCTTTAAAAAAAGAAAATGAATGCTTGATAACTAAATGAATGCTTTACTGAACAAATTAAATATGGCAATAGCATTTTATTTTATCATGCTTCACATATTAAACAATAATATATCACTAGTCTACAAATAATCTACTCGCATAGTCATTTGGAAGCTTTTAGCAAAAGAATTCTTCCTCCTGATTGTAGTATAAAAGCCACAGAAATATACAGAAGACTCCTAGGATAGAAAGTGAAATCCAGTTATCCGTGATGCCTTGAGGAGGACCTGACCTATGTATGTCCTGGGATGCACTAGTAACTGTTACATGTGATAGGATTATATTTAATATATACAGTTTCATTTACTTCACAAAGGACATATAAATTTGAGAATAAAATATTTGATGAATCTATAAAGTCTATATTTATTTGTAACTAATGTGGTAGAATTAAGATGTTAATTTGAAAAAAAATTCATTGAACACATACACATATTCAATTGTTTTTATATATATAAACAGCATTATTTATTTATGTAAATAAATGCATTGTCAGTAAAATCCATTTACTTATCAATCATAAGGGTAATTTTAAGTACTAAGAATAAGAAATATGTGAAAAGATAAGTGTTCAAGAGTGCATTTTGTGTTAATTAATACAATATGATAGGCTCATAAAAATGATATATTACTTGAACTTAAAAGCTTCTATAATTAAGTGATGACCACTTGAAATTTGTAATTAGTCTTGCTGCAGTTTTTCCTTGCACTTATTGCCCTTCCCCAGAAGTTCATTAAGAATTTCTGTGAATGTCCTTATATTTAATCACATTCATAGATTCCACTACTGCTCACAAAACAAAGCCAAAAAGAGAGGTAACTCTATGTGGCACTCCATCCACAAGCAATACATTCATAAATAATTAAAAAGCTCTCTACTTCATTTGTTACCCATTCAGCTGATAATTTAAATGAGTAACTGAGGCCATTTTATCAGCACTTTTAATAGAATGCGACTCAGAAACTTCACAGTGTTATTTAAGAAGAAATGCTCACGTGTTAAGGTTTTTATTTATTTTAAATCACCAAATAATTTTCAAATATTAAAAGCAAATGTCTCCTTTTCCTCCAAGTTTCCTTGCTATGTCAAAGTTACAAATAAATACATTAAAATCGTATTTTGAGTAGTAGATAAAAACAAATGTTTTGAAACTGTCTGTGGGTTGAGTGTCTGGGTTAACTTGTATAAATATCTAAACTCAATGTATGTAGACTTTATTACATGGTTTTTTTTAGACTATTTAAAAATACATGCTCAGATAATGACATTATTTTATTCATTTTAATAAATAAATTATTTTATTTAATTATGTTTAGATATTTATTTATTAAATTAATGATTTAATATTTAATAATCTAAATGTGAAATATTTTAAATTCTAAAAATATTTATTTAATTAAATTGATATATTTAATATAAATATTTAATAAATTATTTAGTAATTATTATAATTATGCGATACATTATGTATTGTGTAATAATTGCATTTTAATAAATAAATAAATGTATTATTTACATTATTTTATTATATTTTATTTAGTTGACAAAGAGAGGGAGAACGCAAACAAAGGGAGCTGCAGGCAGAAGGAGAGGGAGAAGTAGGCTCCCAGCTGAGCAGAAAGTTCAACCTGGGGTTCCATCCCACGACCCTGGGATCACCACCTGAGTCGAAGGCAGATTCTTAAGTGACTGAGCCATCCAGATGTCGAAGGCTTTGTATTCTTCGCTTCTAAATATTGATGCTCCTTCATCTCTGGAGTTAGTAAATTGATGTTGAGAATTCATATCAAAGAATTGATAGTAGCTGTTAAACAGAAACATGTAATTTAGGGGAAAAAAAGAGCAGAAGGAAGAGAAAGGCCAAAAGTCAAAAGCACATTAATATAAAATTTAATTAGATAAAAAAGCTGATATTCCTGAAGGGGGCTAATAAAAGAGCTGCAAAGAGCTGATAGGATTAGGAAAATTGTCCGCTCCTGGTCATTTCATAATTTTAGACTATTCCTTATTAATAAATATACTTAGTTCCAGAAACACAATCACATAAGAACATTTCCACCAAGTTTCCTCTAACAGCATTTACAAATTAGACGTTCAAACAATGCAGTTCATTACATGTTGCATCTGTATCTTAAAGTTTAAACACTTTCTGTGACACATTTTCTAACAATTAAAATTAAAAAAAAATATATATACATATATATATATGTATATATACATATACCTTATCCCTAAATGGAAAAAATATATATATATAGAGAGAAACCTTATCCCTAAATGAAACCTTTCTTTGTTTATTAGCATAAGTAGGTAAATTAGCAACAACAACAACAACAAACAGCTAATATTATAGAGGTAGGAACAATTTACCTTTTCATTCATTGCTATTTTCTAAAAATTCCTATTTTATTTTTTTCTCAAGTCTGTCATAATAATTTTCTAAATCTCCTGCCTTATTCAATTTTTTTCTTTTAGTGGAAATTTCTATCTCATATTTATTTTCTCTTCCTCCACTCTTTGCTGTAATAATTCAATGTATTATTAGATTTTCTGTTTTTCTCTTTATCCAGATATATCTTTTCTTTCTTTCTTTCTTTTTTAAATAATTTGATTTGCTGGCATTTTACATCAGTACATGCTTTTTTATGGATGTTAGAAATGTCTGTGGAACTACTAGAAGAATAAACTTTTTTACCTTTAAGAAGTTTACAGTCTAGAGTGCCTGGGTGGCTCAGTTGGTTAAGTGTCTTCCTTCAGCTTAGGTCATGATGCCAGGGTACTAGGATCCAGTCCTGCATCAGCTGCCTGCTCAGCAAGGAGTCTGGTTCTTCCTCTCCCTCTGCCCCTCCCTCTCTCTCTCTAATAAATAAATAAAATCTTTAAAAATAAGACTTACTGAATCTGAGACTGAATTACTAAATTCAGTCTTAATAGAAGACAGCTAAACAAAGCAATGATCACAACTGGAAAATTTAGCGAGATCATGGTTTAACATTTTTGGTTGACACAGGACCTCTTTCAGTAACAACTTTCCCTAAATATCAATTTCTTTTTAAGGCAAAAAATTTTGACAAGAAATCAAGATCCTTCTGATCATTTTCATATCAATTTAAGGTGACATCCTCAGAGTATATAATCAAATATGTAATTATTCTATCTGTTGCCTTGTATATTGCCTGTATCTTTTTCAGACTCAAAGTTCCATTGAGGTAGAGTTTTTTTTTTTTAAAGCAGAGATTTTTAAAGTGTTTGATATATACAAGATGCCTAATAAGTGTTTACAATGCCTATGTATTACAGAAGCCTTAAACAGGCTTTAAAATAATGTAGGTGATATTAGTGGTCATATCAAACAATTTTTAGGTTTCAGTCATGTAAGTATCTACATTTCTCAGAGACAGAGAAACATACAAATGGTCTGGGTCCAGTAGGATAATGCTAGCATGTGTTGTAAATTCTCTTATATGACCTTATTCTTGCAAGAATTGGTTATGTGGCAGAAAAAAAGGTATCACTATCTTATACTTTATTATTTAAAGAGATTTATGGAAGTCTTAATTTCTTACACTACACCTTTGTTTCAGTGGACCCAATTTCCGTGGTAATGGTGAGAGGAAAGTAGGCAATTTAGGCAGCAGCAAAAATCTCCTACAAGGCACTATAAAATAAGGCTTGTTCTAGATCATGGGTCTGTCCAAAGGGGAATGTTAAGGGGTAGAATGGATGATGGATGCATTGTGGACTTATAACTTTAAGATTAATACTGTTATGCCCCAATAATGGGTCTATGATTAAAGGAGCGAGACTGATGTAAAGCAAAGGTCAAGCAAAGCTTTATTTCATGCCAAGCATCAAGAATCTAACCGAACGTTTGGGGCCACACCTCTTATGAGAGAAGGCAACCCTTTGCTGTTTCACAGTCTAGCTTTTAAGGGCAAAGGCCATGCAGTCAGGCCTGGCCACGCACAGGTGACCAATGAGATTTTAACACACACAGGAAACTGCACAGTGAGGCTAGATGACCAATTGAGGTTCAATTTACCCTAGTATAGACATTTGACCCAGCCTATTACACCTTGATTAGGATTAGTGCCAAAAAGGTTCCCAAAGGGCGGAGGAGTGGGGCATACTCCTTAGTATCTAGGGAGACAATATGCAAACACCGCCCCCCTCCCGCTGATTGATGTCTCCACCTGGCCTGACCCACTTTTGTATATGGGCTTTGTTACCTGGAGCTGATTACCAGGACTTGTTTTTAAGTGAACCCCCTGGGGGAAGGGGAGCAAGGACAGTTTAAGGGTTAACCTCAATGAAAGCCTCTTGCTAAAATATAAAAATATAAAATAGGTCCTTACATTACAACAACTCAGTAGGGAAAGTTCCAGTGTGGTGATAAAAGAAGTGAGGTAACTTGCATTGCACATTTTTTTTTAAAACGTGTAAGTTGTATTTTTCCGTGACATTACATCATACTTTATCTTCATCTCTGTCTACTAGTTTAAAACTAGTTAAACAAATTCAACAATTTTTTAAAAAATATTTTATTTATTTATTTAAGAGCAAAAGCCAGAGAGAGATAGAGAGAGAGCATGAGCAATATGGGGCTCGATCCCAGGACTCTTGAGATCCTGATCTGAGCCAAAGGCAGACACTTAACTGACTAAGCAAATGAGACTCTCACAAACTCAACAATTTTATAAAATTTTTATTTGTTGGGGTGCCTGGCTGGAACAGTCAGTAAATTATGTAAATTTTGATCGTGGGGTTGTACGTTTGAAATCCACCTTGGGTGTAGAGGTTTTATTTAAAAATAAAATCTTTAAAAAAATTTTTTTTCATTTTTTTATTTAAGCCATTGTATGGCAGTGTTGATCACTATATTGTACACCTGAAAGTAATATTAACCTTATTTTAACTAACTACAATTTAAATAAAAACTTTAAAAATAAAATAAAAATAATAATCATAAAAATAAAAAAGAGGAAAAATTATTTGGCAGGCAATTTTCTTAATTGCATTATTATTTATTATTATCATAGTCCGTGTGTGTCGGTGGGAAGTGGCTGGTATTACAGTGAGTTCCATATCTGTGTTACACTGAGGTCCATGTCTGTAGTCAGTCTTTTTTTTCTTTTAGTTTATTTTCAGGGATCCAAAATTCATTGTTTATGCACCACACCCAGTGCTTCATGTAATAAATTCCCTCCTTAATACCCACCACTGGGCTCACCCAACCACCTGCCACCCTCCTCTTCAAAACCCTCAGTTTGTTTCTCAGAGTCCACAGTCTCTCATGGTTTGTCTCTCCCTCCGATTTCCCCCAGCACACTTCTCTCCATCTCCCAGTGTCCTCCACGTTATTCCTTATGTATTGAGTCTTATAAAAACTTTTATTTCTTTCCCTATTCTGCTTTGCATATGCTTACCTTAGATGTTAAAATGTTATAAACCTCTCCTGCCTGGTCCATTTTCTCTCTCTTCTCTCATGATTTCTCATGCTCTCCCTGCCAACCCCACATGCCTTACAATATCTGGATATGACTAATTTCTTCCTGAGCTACTTTATTCTACTCTGCCATATGGTCGCCCTTCCCTCTTCTGTACCATATCTTCTATCCCCTGCATTTGTGCTTTAACAATACCTAATTCTTTTCACTACATCTGTATCTTTGAGGTCAATACTCAGTAGTGCAATCGCTGGGTCATACGCTAGCTCTATTTTACTGGAAAGAAGGGCCATATGCACCCCAGTGTTCATAGCAGCAATGTCCACTATAGCCATTCTGTTGAAAGAGCCAAGATCCCCTACAACAGACAAACGGATAAAGAAGATGTGATCCAAGGATACAATGGAATATCACTCAGCCATCAGAAAGGATGAATACCCAACTTTTGCATCAACATGGATGGGACTGTAGGAGATTATGTTAAGTAAAATAAGTCAAGCAGTGAAAGTCAATCATCATATGGTTTCACTTATTTGTGGAACCTAAGGAATAGCATGGAGGACATTAGGAGAAGGAAAGGAAAAATGAAGTGGGGGTATTGGAGGGGGAAATGAAACATGAAAAACTATGGACTCCAAGAAACAAACTGAGGGTTTTAAAGATGAGAAGGATGTGGGGATGGGTGAGCATGGTGATGGGTATTAAGGAGGGCACATATTGCATGGGGCACTGGGTGTTTTACACAAACAATGAATCATGGAACACTACTTCAAAAACTAATGATGTATTGTATGGTAACTAGCATAACAGAATTAAAAAAAAAAGGAGGGGGACAATACCTAACACTCAATCTTTGCTAGTTTCTTGTTTACCTCCTTTTAAGAGTAAGCTCATTAGTGTTTTTTTTTTTTTGGTTTGTTTGCTTTTTTTGTCTCAACTAAAAGAAGAAAAATAATACACATTATTTTGAAAACTTTTTGAACAGTGTACAAACGTTAGTCAAGTCCACAATGTCTCATCTCTTCTTCCTCCTAACATGGCTAAGTTGAAAAACCCTTTATCTGGGAAAAGATCATTCTCCAGCCACCTTGTGTAAGTTTTTGGCTTTAGCTTAGATTATCCTTTCTTTCCTTTTCTGAAAATAAGTTGAAAATATTAATAGCCTCAGTTTCTTCTTCCAAAATATGACTGCTTCTTTACCAAGTGCAAAAGCAACCCATTTTGACCATAGTAAACAGCTTGGACCTACTTTTTTTGGCTCACTGTTTTAGTGAGACAAGTGGAGTGAAGATGACACACCATTTCCAAATGTATTTATAATTGGTAGACCATACTTCTAAATTGAAGTTTTGTTGCCAGTAAACTACGACCAGACTCGCTATAATTACAGAGGTAAATTCTTTATATTTACTATATTTGAAATTACCATATAATACCAAAATAAAATTATGATTATGTGAAGAGTCTGTAATATTAAGAAGATGACTTTGAAATGATTGCTTATCTAAATGAAATTTCCCATTTTATAATCTTGTATAAGCTTCCATTGTCATTTCTATTTAAAATCTATTAGAAGGCACTCTTATTTTCCCTTAAGTGGGAAGTCAAATGTGGAACAAATTCATCCCAAAGGAACTGATTCTATATTCCACTGAAGACCAGGTGGCTTCCATGTGGCATTTTGCTCTTGCATATTGTTCATCTCCTACAACAAATGAGGGTATGCTCTTTAGTAAACTAATTCAACTCAATTAGAGACATTGTCTTCAAGGGATAACATTATAGAGACTAGAATCAGAATCATACTTTTGGGAAAATTGGGCCCAGGATTTTTGTTTTGTTTTGTTTTGTTTTAAGATTTTATTTATTTATTTGACAGACAGAGACCACAAGTAGGCAAAGAGGCAGGGGGGGGGGGTTGGGAAGCAGGCTCCCTGCTGAACAGAGAGCCTGATGCAGAGCTCGATCCCAGGACCCTGAGATCATGGCCTGAGCCGAAGGCAGAGGCTTAACCCACTGAGCTACCCAGGTGCCCCTGGGCCCAGGTTTTGATGGCTTCTTTCCTCAATCTTATAAAACCTATGTGAACTCTACTGGATGCCAGAACTGCTTAAAAATATTTGGTCCCTTGTAATTTTAACCTTCCAGTATTCAATGCACCTGATCCATGTAATATCCTATAGTATTTTTGTCAAATGAAGACTCTCAAAGTGTGTTTCTTGGGAGACACTTTTCAATTGGTTGCTTACATTTCTGCATTTATTATTTGTTCTAGGCCATCCTTTGAAGATGGTTGTATTGAATAGACTTAGAAGACAGAAATAGTATCTTTTTTTTAAATTAACCTGTTGTGTTTGCAAATATTATCTGCCTCTGTTTTGATTCTTCTTGTGGGAACTGAGGCTCAGAACTGATATATAACTCCCACCCCTACACACACACACACACACACACACACACACACACACACACACACAAAAATACTGTTAATATTCTGGCTACCTCTATTGCTGTGAATATTAAACTATATTATTTCTGAACCATGAGTCTGCGTCTTCTATCAACACCCAAGAAACTATGGCAGACTCATACACCAGCTTTCAAATAAGGGAAAATAATCTCAGATGCTTTATATTTTTTGATAGTGTTACCTACTTCTGAACATATGACTGAACACATATAAAGCTGGAGCCCTGACCATTTAGAGCTTATTCTGTGGAAGAACTATGCATTCACTAGTAAGCAAAAGTAGATTCATCTTTTTTTTTTTCCTCCTGGACACCATTTCCTCTCTCACACTGTTGCTCAAATTG
This sequence comes from Mustela nivalis, assembly GCF_964662115.1. Classification (NCBI taxonomy): domain Eukaryota; kingdom Metazoa; phylum Chordata; class Mammalia; order Carnivora; family Mustelidae; genus Mustela; species Mustela nivalis. The sequence goes on from NW_028135610.1 coordinate 112,078, forward strand.
GATGGAGTCTAAGGTCCTTTGAGGAAATTTTTGTTTAATGACTCAAAATAAAATAGGAAGAGTCTAAAGTGCTAAAAATAATTCTAGATAAAAGGTATAAGATCATGCCAGAAAGGATAGTAATTTTATCTAACAACTGCCTGTTCACCCCTTATTTGTTCATTAACTAATCTCCAAATTCCTGACTAAATCCCTTTTGTAAGCCAGAATGTGAGCTAAAAACTGGGATTTTAAAAAATTTTCATTTGAAATCCAGTTAGTTAACATATATGGTTGTATTAGTTTCATGTGTACAATATAACATATAGCACTCAGTGCTCATCATGACAAGTGCTCTAATTAACCCCATCACTTATTTAATCCATCACTCCTTTCAGATCCCGTCAAGTAACCATCAGTTTGTTCTCCGTAATGAAATGTCTGTTTCTTGCTTTGTTTCTCTTTCTATGTCTTATTATTTCCCCTTTGCTTGTTTGTTTTGTTTCTTTTATTCCATATATGAGTAAAGGTATTTGTCTTTCTCTGACTGACTTATTTCACTTTTAGCATTATACTGTCTAGTTCCAACCATGTTATTGCAAATGGCAAGATTTCAGTCTTTTTTATGGCAGAATAATATTCCATTGTATATACATACCACTTATTCTTTATTTATTCATCAATTGATGGATACTTGGGCGCTTTCCATATCTTAGCTTTATAAATAATGCTGCTATAAACATAGGGGTGCTAGCATCCCTTTGAATAAGTTTTCTTATATTCATTGGGTAAATACACACCAACAGGATTGTTGGATCACAAAGGACTTCTATTTTTAAATTTTATGGAAATTCCATACTGTTTTCAAATATGGCTGTATCAGTTTGCATCACCACCAACAGTTCACAATTGTTACTTTTTCTTTTTTTTTTAAGATTTTATTCATTTGACAGAGAGAGATCACAAGTAGAGATAGAGAGAGAGGAGGGAGCAGGCTCCATGCCTGGCAGAGAGCCTGATGTGGGACTTGATCCCAGGACCCTGAGATCATGACCTGAGCTGAAGGCAGAGGCTTAACCCACTGAGCCACCCAGGCAGCCCCCACAAGTGTTACTTTTTCACATCCTCTCCAACACCTTTTGTTTCTTGTAGTGTTGATTTTAGCCATTCTGACAGGTTTGAGGTGGTATCTCTTTCTAGTTTTGCTTTGCAATTTCCTGATGATACATGATGATGGACATCTTTTCATGTATCTACTGAACATTTGAATGTGTTCTTTGGGGAAACACTTGTTCATGTCTTCTATCCATGGTTTTATTGGATTATTTGTTTTGGGATGTTGACTAAAAACTGGATATTAAGTAACACACAAGACAGGTTTCTTGAGCTTAAATTTTATTTGCATGAGTATCATTAACAGGAAAAAATATGCATATGTGTATGTACAAGTGTGTTTATGTATACATCTATCTATCTATCCTCTATCCCATGTCTTCTAATTGTGGTAAATCCTGTAAGGTGGGGAATGGGATAGTCTGAAGAAATATGCTTCTGGATATGCTGGGTAAGCAAATTTAATTGCACTCAGATGCATTGGATATAAGTGAATCACTCAAATGAGTTATTTAATATTATATAGAAACAAATTAAAAGTTTATGTAGTTGAAAATAATAGGTAGTTAAAATAATTTTTTTGTTTGTTGTTTTTGTGTCTTTTTTTGTTTATATATACTATGGTGTGAATGTTTATGTCTCCCAAAATCATATTATGGAATCTAACTCTGGAAGTGATAGTATTAAAACTTAGGGGCCTTTGGGAGGTGATTAGGTCATAAGTGGGATTACAGTCCTTTTAAAGGAGACCCCAGTGAGTTCTCTTGATTCATTCATCATGTACGTTTACAGTGAGAAGATAGCCATCTATGAGGAAGTGGGCTCTCCCTGGATCTGCCCATTCCTTAATCTTGAACTTCTCCGTTCTAGAACTGTGAGAAATAAATTCCTGTTCTTTATAAGCTATTAAGTCTATATCATGTCCGTTATAGCAGCCTGCATGCAGAAGGACACTATGACCTAAAATGAGAGCAATAAATATAAAGTTTCAGTAAAGTCAGTTGGTACAATGTTTTTTTTTTTACTTAGAGAAGACATGCTGCTTCATGTTAAACCTTGATATTGTATATGTTTCTTGAAGGGCCACTTCTTACTCCTTTGTGTGTTTTCCACAAAGTCCAGGATGATGCCTTACATAAAGGTAATATTTTATAAATACTGCTGGAAATATATACTTCTCTAAAATCTTATTTTGCCTACAGATTACTTGGATCCACTTTGTCTTGTGTAGAATATTTGAAATATATTAAGAACAGAATGTCTCTCTAAATAACATTTAGAATCATCATTAGTTTATGACTCCTGACTCATTTGTTTATGCAGTGATACTTACTTCAAGAACACTGAAGTTTGTAATATAATTTTGAATTAATCACCAAGCTAGTTTATTTTAACTTATGAAAAAATAATTTCTCAGGTTGGTTTAATTCTGCTCTTATGTTATGGTCATGACATTTTCATTAAAATAAAGTAGAAAATAGAAGTAAATAATTAATGAAAAATAAAAAATAATAAATAAAAAATAAAAGCAAATCTCTTGTGAAATGTTAAACTTTTCTTACTTATTTTGTTTTGCTTTTTCTCTACCATGCTGGCAAAGCTGTATGTTGCAGATAAGTATAATTTTCTAGGTGGTAGGTTTGTTACTTTTACTAAAATTTTCAAAATATAAGGAGTTGAATAGTCATAAATTGTTTATTAAACTCCTTATCTACACATATAAAAATAAAACAATGATGGTGACCTGGGTATTTCTAAAATTGTATTCTGTTTTTCCATATTATGGTTTACAATGTAATTAATAAAGATTCTGCATATATTAACATCCATCCCCTTCTATCTCATCTGTATGTCCATACAGAGCATGTATGATTTCTATTCATTTCTATGTTGTGGTGAAGAGATTGTCTGAAGTAGCCTATATTTATGCAGGTAGATCTTAAGCTACGGTGCTCTTGTTTATTTGCTTGTTCGTGATCAGTATGTCTGAAAGATGGTAACTATTGCATCAGGTGTGACGATTAAAAAATATTATTGGTGCCTGATACGCTGTGATTAAATAGGTAAGTCGATTCATAATTTGTTAATTAAATTAGAAAAGATATTCCTTTGGATTTGTTCTTTATTAAGAGTTTTTTTTTTAACGAATGCCTTGGGATGTTTTTTGTGTAATATATATCACATGCCTCAACCTTTAAATTTGAATGTAGAAAAGAGTTATCAGAATGAGCCTAGAAAATATTGTTATGGGGGTGCCTGGGTGGCTCAGTGGGTAAAGCCGCTGCCTTCGGCTCAGGTCATAATCTCAGAGTCCTGGGATCGAGTCCCACATTGGGCTCTCTGCTCAGCAGGGTGCCTGCTTCCTCCTCTCTTTCTGCCTGCCTCTCTGCCTACTTGTGATCTCTCTCTGTCAAATAAATAAATAAAATCTTAAAAAAAAAAGAAAACATTGTTTTGAAATATTTTTGTTCTGTTATATTATGTTAACTTAGGAAATAATGGTAGTTATTTTTATTAGCATTTCCTACTTTCCACATGCCCTTACAGATGAGATATCATGTTTTTCCTACTCTTTTTATCGTGGTTGTTATATTCTTCATGATCAATAACAATCAATAAAAATTCATAACATTAATTTTCTTTGGGAAAGTGATATTTTAGCAAGAATCCATGACCAAAAATTTTAGCTGTTGTTCTTCCAGGAGATGAGACTATCAATGTTCCCGAAATTTCAAGAAATAGAACTTATTAATTGTGTTGGTTGATGTTTATTGTCTCTGAACTTAGAGGTGCATAATTCAATTTAAAATTTATTTTGGGGGCTCCTGGGTGGCTCAGTGGGTTAAAGCCTCTGCCTTTGGCTCAGGTCATGATCCCAGGGTCCTGGGATCGAGCCCCGCATCGGGCTCTCTGCCTAGCAGGGAGCCTGCTTCCTCCTCTCTTTCTGCCTGCCTCTCTGCCTACTTGTGATCTCTATCTGTCAAATAAAATAAATAAATTCTTAAAAAAAACCAGAGTGGACATTATGGGGGTGCTTATCTGAAATTGAGGGACATTATAAAAAAATAAAAAATAAAATTTATTTTGAATTGAAAACAAGATCTTACTGAAGTTTAGGCATCCCACTTTATATCAGGCCTCCAGTACATTCTAATTTATTTATAGAAAATATCATAAACATGAATGACACTTTTCCTATTGCATTTATATGAAACTACAATGACTCAAAGATGTCAGATTTGAAAAGCACTACCTTTCTATAATTTCTGTTTCCTAGGAGGAATGGATATACCATTTTAGCACAATTATCCAACAGTATTCAAAACCACCATGAATTTTAAAACATAGTTATTACATCCTAAAAATCAAGTATGAAAATGTATAAACAACCAAATCTCTATCTGTAAATGAAATACTCCCACACAGACGGGTTTTAAAACTTTCTAACTTAAGGAATTTGATAGCACAGACTCAGGGTAGTAGTTTCAGTGCCTACAGTATACTTTCAGGGAGAGAGTAATGTAAGCTCTGAGTCACTTTCTGCCTAGAGATGACCTAATAGTGGTTCTGGCATTGTTTGTTTGTTTTTGAAAATACGTTCCTGGGCGTCATTCAGAAAATGCAGAGTTTGGCATCTATATAAATTAAGGATGATCTTTTTGAACTTTTGTCTTTCATTACATCAAATTACCATAATTGGACAGAAATTCCACTAAATTAAGCATTGTTAGGAAATGTGTAAATTGGAGCTACTCAAATTAGTTGCTCTTTGAACTATGTGCTGTTGGTTCAGGATTAGATAAGGAGTTTGAAGGCAAACCTAAATCATTGCTTCCTTTTTTGAGAGATTCTCAGCATATTTTCTTAAAATTAGCTGAAATAAACAATGTGTTTAGTCGCAAAGTGATTTGCATTTTTGCACAAACTCCCTATCTCCTTGAGAATTATAACAAATATTTCATGAAACATCATTGATCTTTACTTTGTTACACTGCTGTAAAGTACATTCAGAGTTGCCAGTTAAAGGTGTTAGTGTTGAGATGAAATGTCATGCATTTTTCTTCACTTCCATGCAAATGAAGAAAGTAATTTATTAAGACACAATGAAGAAAAAAAATTGACAATGAGTTCCAGATTTTAAAAATCACTTGCCATTCAATCCAAATTGTGAGTTTGATCAGTTACCGAACACTTTATAATGCACCCCTGGTAATTTTACAGAGATTACGTTTTTCTTACCAATTCTTGATTATTCTGTCTTGCAATGCAGAGAAAGCTAACTAATTTAAAATAAACTTCCGTTAATTTTGATTGTTATAAACTTAAAATTGACTAATTTCCATATACAGAGTTTAAAATGTTCACAATTTACATTAAATATATATTCTGTGTATACCTTGGAAAAATTATACTGAAAATTGAAATTAAAATGATGTTGTATATAGCTGCAAGAAGCCGCCTGTCCCATTTCATCTTACTATATAAGTTGTGTCAGGTAATTTATAAAATCCCTGCTGCATAACAAATCTATTTTTTGTTGGAATGGGTAGTAATGTTTCTTCTTATTTCGAAATAAGAGTTGGTCTATGAGTGCCTCTGCAACTGTATTTTTCCTAAGTGGCTTCATGGTCTTGAACTGAGAAAGCTCAGAGCATTAAACATCAAAGTAATATATTTTGACATAATTAGACATCAAGGAAATGCAATTAAAATGACACTGAGATATCACTACACACTTACCAGAATGGCTAAAATAAAATATAATGACAAGACCAAAAGAAAAAAATATACCATTTGACGATACACAATGGCAAGTTGTACCATAACTTAACCATCTCAGACTAGTGTAGTGTTAAATTTGTTTTTCTAAGCCATGTTTTGGGTCACTTACCACTTTTCAAGGATATAAAGTGCTATCATTTTACTTAAAACTGTGAAATTTGGTCAGATTTAAATTTCAATTTATGTTAAAACATTCTGTAAACTGTGTTAGACTTTGACATTTGTTCCCTCAGTTCAGTGAATAACACTATATCATATTCTGAAAAATACGCTAATTTTTATTTTGAAAAATATACCTTTTTCCTCTATGAATTGGGCCATGGAGAAGGTGACACCGACTCGCTTCGCAAACTGCCTTGGTGAGAGACCCAGGCAGCTCCAGAGGTTTGGGACGGCCTGGGGTCCTCTTGGCCCACCCATGACTACTCCAGTCAAGTGTAGTGATCAGGCCTGGGTTGATGAGGAGTGGTTGCTATGACCTCAAAGCTTTGTGACATCACAGATGCTGGCTTCACTGAAGCAGCTGTCCCTCTCCCATGACCTTGGTGTCCTATGGCTTTAAGTAGGAAGCTCCGGGAAGGACAGAACAAGAGCCCTCTGAACCTGATCAAGAACTCAGGATGTCTTGTGGGTTAATGTCCAACTTCCCCTTTCTGGAGACATAGAGGAAGGAAAATGACATTCAGTATACCTTCCTTTAGGCCAACATATCCCCGGAGATGGCAAGGTGTCCTTTTCCACTACAATTTCTAGATATTTCAAGAAAAGGTGAGGCCTCGCGGGTATGAATAGCTCTCCGTGGGTTTTCTCGTCCTGTGGGTGAGAGCGTACTTTGTCAGCGTCTTTCGCCTATGCGTCTGTGATGACTAAGGTACGGAAAGTCCCTTTCCGAGGTAAAAGGTGATGGCATCGATATATGGTGCTGTCTGGGGCCTAGTCTCCTAGTGTTCTGAAACACACGGCTAAGGGATGAGGCCTCTGTCTACCTGGCTTTCCCTTAAATACCTTTGCAAAGTCTTTGAGGAGAGTGATATTCTGCATCTGAGCTAACTCTCAATGAAGAGGCCTGGACCGAAAACGTTGTCATTATTAGTTAACTGTACTTGTTGTGGTAACGGGTATAGACATGTGGACCAAGTCTCTTTAGTCAGAAGGAAAGGGACGGCCTATACCGACGGCTTGCAAGGCCCATTCGAGCAGACTTTTGGAGTGAGCCGCAATGCCTTTGCAAGGACTAGTGGATCAGGAAGTTTGGGTCCATTTCGGCACCACAGTATTCCTCTGTCGTCGAAGTGAATGAACCCCTGGACCTTGCCTTGACATGAATGTCCCATGCCCTGCTGTTGGGAAATGGAAAAGGAAGGGAATACTGACGGGCAAGAAGTCAGAGAAGGAGACCCACCAGGAGTGACTCAGGACTCTGAGAATCCAGCTGAGGTTTACCAAAAAGAGAACTGCTTAATGGGTAGTCAGGAGTTGTGGAATATATTAAGAGGAGCACTGGACGTACATGCAACTAAAGCATCCCTGAATACTCTGTCAAAAACGGATGATGGATGATAGGCAGGCTTTCTCAACAGAACAGCAACAAGAACAACATAATTTCAGAGGAAAACATTATGGCCCTCTCTAAACCAAAGGCAGTCCCAGGAGAAAAGGAAAGAATTATATTGTTTATTGTCTTTCCTTTATTGAAATGACATTCAATTGGTTTCCTAAAATGTCCTTTTTTGAATTGGGTCTTTATCCTTGTGAATTAGAGTTTACCCACCTCTTCCATCTCTGGATTTGATGAGAGGACATCACAATGCCTTCACTAAATACCTAGAGGAGTGGCTCAAGAAAATGTCTTGACCTGGCCTTCTGTGTGTTGGCTGGGGTTGGATTACTGCTTCAAATGGTTCCGTCACTACTAGAGCTGAGATTTTGTAGGATTACTGACCTAACTTGGATGTTCCTATGTGTCTGCGAATTTATCCTTTTCTCTCAGTTCTTGGATTTGCTAGCATAAATGTGTGGATGTGCCTCTTCGGTTTTTCTTTTTTCCTTTCTCCGAGTTGTCATGTGGTTTCATACTTGCAGCTGTGTGCTTGTCTCCCTGTTTTATCCCAGTAATGGCTTCTGTGGTTTGTTCGTGTTGTGAAAACTGAAGTGTGAGGTCTCCTGATTCATTTCCTATTGGTTTGTTTGTATTTCCTTAATTTTGATAATCACATGTATGATTTCAATTTTTCTGTTAACTTTGGAGTTCGGTTTTTCTTCATCTTGTTCCTTCAGTCGTCCTTATAGGGGGATTTCTTTTTCAGTGTTTTTAAATTTTGGAAATGCACGCTTTTAACCCTATATGGTTTCCCCATAAAATGTTTTGGCATCCTCCTCTAAGTTTCTTAGAATTCCTTCGTTCATGGCTCTTCTTTTCCTTTGGATTTTCTTTCTTGCATTCATTGCAGTTCGTGAATGTGTTGTGTTTTCCACTTTAGTGTCTGGCTGTATTTCCAATTTGAAAGTGATATCTTCCTGTTTTCATACCTTCGTGATGATAAGTGCACAGGATAGGTTTTGACTTCTCTTCCATGAATTATGACTGGATTTGGACTCGAGCTCATGACCTGCGATAGACAAAGTTAGGTCTGCTGCTGGGAAGAACATATCTTATTGTCCTCAGAGACGCAATCTTTCTCATCGATCCCCAAAGTTCAGGTGGTCTCGAGAGCCCATGTGGACGTCTGTTATTCCTTAGCACCTTCCCATCCAGATAATCTGTCCTGTGCTTAACCTGGATATCATAGTTGCCAACAGTATTGGATAAACGTCGCCATCTCCATTCCTGTGTGTTCATAGGCTTCCAACGTTTAGATACACCTTTTTTCATGGTGGATATGTTGGCAATTCTTCCAGGTTTCTGATGTTTTGATGCTCCATCAAGACAAAACACCTTCCGCTTAGCTTTTTTCTCTCGAAGGCATAAAATGACTCTCGCTGACTTAGGCACAAACACTTTGGCTCTCTTCTCCTTGGGAATAGCATAACCTACATCTTCCCTGTTTCTTCACTTGCAAGCTATGAGTATCTTTATAGTCGAAGGAAATCTCCTATGGGCAACAGAAGGACGAGCCTGTTTAATATTTGCTGTTTTCTTATGGATGTTTTCTACCTTTTTTTTTTTTTTGATTTGGAATTTCAACCACTGTTACAAACTGTTTGTATTGACGGGAGACTTTAGTCCTGATACTGAATGTATTATTGATAGGTAATAGTTCACTTTCTCATTTCGGTTGGCTTCTGACTTGGATTCTATTTGCCTTTCACCTATATGGTATTTTCTTGGGGTTGCTTCATTGGTACGATTCCTCGCTTCCTTCCCATATTTTGCATGTCTTATCTTTGTGTGTTTGCATGTGCATGTGTTAATGCTGTGTGGTGTGTGTGTGTTTCACATCACAATTATTATTAAAATACGAGAGAATGGAATTCGGTCTCTTGTGGGTAGCAATTCAATTTGACATGCCTTGAAATCTCACATTCCATCAGTTTCAGGAAATCTCCTGCAAGGAATGTCATCTCTTGTCCTCTTCAAGTAACACGTGTTCTCACAAAACTGCTTTCCAAAGAACAGCACCATTTGAATTTCTCATTAGAGTCATACTGTTTGTACCAATACCCTTTCTTTTTCGTATGATTCTTGAGTGTCATGAGTTAGTGAAATCATCTGTCTGATGTCGTTCTGAGAATGATAGATGTGACAAAGCCCAATGCTCTCCGCAAGACTGCCATAAGAGACAAGTGGAAGAATTCCTTCTTGCTTATGTCTCAGTACGAATTGCGGTGACATGGAGGAGAGTGAGATGGTAGTAGTGTCTAATAACCTCATGCTTGTCTTCAGCTATGAAGGCAACAGGAAGATGAACACAACAACTGCATTGGGGTGGAAATTGACCTGAAGCCTACAAGATAAACTCCACAGCGAAAGAAAACGGAAGTTGCAGAGATGATGGGAGAAGGTTGGAGACATGGCTCAGGGGATATTTGGTTGGTTAGTGGATCAGAGGGCTGGATCCCATGAAGAGTACCAAGGCACAGGAGAGCAGGGCACACTGGGAACCCACAAGGAACCTGTTTCCCAGTGCCGTTGACTGTGAGACGCAGAGGGTCTGAAGGGCACGAGTACTTGACAACACAAGTGTTGAAGGCTGAAGTTTTCCTATCAGCAGGCTTGGCACACATCAACTTGAAGGAACACCATCTTTTTCCTGCATATGACACCAACAAGCGACCAGGAGCAGACAGCCTGGAGACAATGATCAGAGAGAGACAATACTAAGTGACGCACTGGGAAGATGGTGAGTAGTGGGAGTGATTCCGTGAAAGGCAGTGTTCGTGGAGATGTCTCAATGTGGACATAATAAATTTTGGGCTCTCGCAACAGCAGCATCAAGACAAAGCTACTGGCCAAGACAGGTATGTGAGGACATAGGCTGCCTAGCCAGCCAACTCGAAATCCCGACAGTGGAATACTTGGAAAACTGCCTTCCTCAGTCCAAGATGCTTAGTCCAAGGACAACGACTCTCCCATAGGGGACGAGAAGAAAGCTTTGACCACATGTTCTCTTCTGAACACAGCATTCTGCAGGCCTGCGTTCTGCTGAGTTGCTCGAATTTCTCCTTTCACAGGCACACCAGAGCCCACCAAGGTAAACCTCTGCATATTCAACCCGGACACTAAAAACAACAAACGGCCGGAAAGGAGAGCTACAGCAAATGACTGGCCTCCAGGACAGGGTCAGCCACAACACAAACAGCAGTGGCATGCATGCCACATACACACTCACAAACACACACACACGCACGCACTCAACAAACCTTAAGGGCCAGCCCTGGGTACTCCGGATCTCTTCCTCCTAAATAAATTACCCTCAGGTTAGAAAGCAGAATGAGTTTAACGAATACAGAGAGGTGACAGAGACTTAGATCCAATGCAAAGATGAAAAAATCAATTGATGCCCAGGTAAAGGAAGAAGGAATGATTATGGCTAGGCAATCAGAGTGAACCCTCTACATAGAAAACGCCCGATGCAGGATTGAAAGCAGGGGCCTGGATACTCGCTGTACGTCAGAAAACATAGGAGATATCAGAGAGTCTCGAACCACAGAGATAAAACTGATAAAGATAAAAGCACCTAAAGAACTCCTGAAGAGAAGATTGGCAGGAGACTGTACACTGCAGCTCCATGCAGGATCCCATGATCTTACCTCCAGAGGCTTTTCCAAAAATTCCAATGCTGTTTCAGTTCTCATCATTTGAATTCGGGTGGCCCTCCAAAGATAGGGTCCTTATTCAAAAGAGCGAGACTGATACAAAGTGAAGGTCAAGCAAACGTTAATTTTGCACAAAGCATCGAGAATCATATTGACCGGTCAGGGCCTTCTCTTGCAAAGAGGCAACCCCTCCCAGCCTCAGAGACTAACATTTATAGCGGTAGTTTAGCCAGGCTATACAGACGTGGCCAATGAGATAACAATACAGAAAAAACTGCACAGTCGTGCTAAGTCTGCTACACCACAAAAACAAAAATGCTAGGTAACACATGGGTGGACAATTGGATCTCAATTTACCCTAGTAGATATATGCGTGCCCCTCTAATGGGATGTCTTCACCTGGCCTGATTCACCCTTGTATCTAGGCTTTGAGAGTAAGCTCCTCTGGGAGGAGTAGGGTCAATTTTGTTTACAGCATGGGTTCAATATAAGTTTACTGCAGAAACACAAAATGACTCCCTCTGGCCTAGCGGACCTTATAATGAGTAGCTGTAGCATCCCTAGAAATAGAGCCAAAATGACTTCCAAATCTTCAAAACTGACGATTTACCAAAAGCAGATTCTACATCCTAGAACCTTAGGTCCAGAATGGACTCATGTACTTGGAGTCCACAGGAGCAAGCATGGAGCATGTTGGAAAAGACCCATAGCCCAAGTGAAGCCATCTGAAAGACTTCCGTGCCCGTTTCAGGAAGACAACTTGTATCTTCAAAAGGACGCATTGAAGAGGATTCAAATGTCAAAGAACCTGGAGCATTCCCACAGGGTCGTGCAGATACCCTCTGGAGGAGTACATGTAGATGTGACAGCACAAGCCTGCCTTCACCCTCTCATGAACATCCCCCAAATAGTTTCATGGGATAAGCAAACAATGCCTCTTGTGGAAGATGGGCGTGTTCTAATGGAGGCAGCAGAAGATGAACAGTGGGACAACAAAGGGCCATTAGAGAGCCACAGACAGCGTATGCTACAGGTTGGTGAGGATATTCAGGAAGACAAGGAACTGGAGAATGAACATTGGAGCTCTGAGCGAAGGTCTAGCATTTGAGATAATGGGAGGTTCTCTGAACCTGGCTGCCTTCCATAGAGATCTAGGTCCAAATTAAAGAAAACATCCCCTGGCCACAGTCAATCCTTGTACCCCGGTTGTGTTTTTGTCTTTTTGTCAAACAATGCACATGCACATATTTGACAGAGAGACAGAGAGATCACAATCAGGGTGTAGAGCTGGAGAGGGAAAAGCTGACTTACCCCTGAGCAGGGAACCTGAGACCAGAGTCGATGCCAAGACCCTGGGATCATGAGTTGAGCTGAAGGCCGCCTCTGAACTGATAGACACAATCCATGACACAACCTTTGACTTCTGAATATGTCCTAGTTCTAGACGTGAACCACTGCTCTGTCATTGTTCACAAATGAAGGGGAAATGGATTTTGGCTTGGGCTGGTGTTGCTTGAGCAACCTGGCCTGCTTTGAGAGCTGGTATAGTTTGTCCTCTTGAGGTAAGTGATTTGGCTATGTACAAACTACACTCCCACGCATATTTAGGTAAAGAGAATTCCTCCATTGAATGAAACTATGTCTTGTGGTTCCATGCTTCTGTGGATGGTGATGTGAGTCCTCCCTGCCTCTGAATCTGGATCTCTGTTTCTGCTCCCAGATGAGGGACAGTTTTAGCTCTGAATTCTCAAATCCATGTTCAGCCCTCTTTTTTTTCTCTCACTCCTACTTCTCCTACAATAAGCACCTCTTTCTATTCCTTGGAGTCAATGACTTTCCTAAGCTCATTGTCATGTTTCATCATTCTTCCTTCTTTCTTTGGATTTGTTTCCTTATTTACCATTCCTTTTCTGCCAGGTCAAAAATTTGGTCCTTTGCTTCTGCCAGCTTCTTGGACTTTTCCTTCAGTCTGCTACCAATCTTTTCTTTAGAAATTCTTTATTTATTTTATTTTATTTTATTTTATTTTACTTTATTTTATTTCTATCAGTTTAATCTATGTGTTTTGAGACTCCCTGATATCTTTCTGCTTTCAATCCTCCATTGGGCGTGTTATATGTGAGGTTTCACTCCGATTACCTGGCCATGATAATTTCTTGTCTTCTTCCTTGGCAACAATTGATTCTTCCATCTTTGTCTTGGATATAGGTCTCTGACTCTTTCTCAGTATTTGAAAAATCAATTCTGTTTTTTATCCTGATGGTAATTTCTTTAGAAATAAGATATCATGGAGTGCCCAAGGGCTGGCCCTTGAGGGAGTCTCAGGTATGTGTGTGTGGCATGCATGCCCTCTGCTGTTGTATCATAGCTGCCCCCTGTCCTTGAGACCAGTCATCTGCAGAGGCTCTCTTTGCCAGCCTTTTGGTGTGTTTGGGGTCTGGGCTGAATAGGCTGAGGTTTAGCTTGGTGGGATCTGGTGTGCCTGTGAAAGGAGAAATTCAACCTTCACAACAGAATGAATGCCTGTAGCATTCTGTGGTCAGGGGACAGCCTATGGACAGGGCTTTCTTCTAGTCCCCTATGGGAGAATCTGTTCTCTTAAAATGAAGCAAGTTGGACTGAGGAACACAGTACCCTATGTGTTCCATGGTTAGAATTTCGTGTTTGCAGGAGAGGCAATTAAAGCCCTCACCAACCTGTCTTTGGCCAGTAGCTCGGGCTTGATGCTGCCTGTGCGAGAGCCCCAAATTTCTTTTGGCCCCATCAAATCATCTCCAAGAACACTGCCTCTCACTAATGTACAGCCAGAACCCACCATCTTCCCACTGTGTCACCTGGTATTGTCTCTAATCGTGGTTTCCAGGCTGTCTTCACCTGGCTATTTGTTGGTGTTCTCTGACAGAGAAATACAGTGTTCTTTTGAGTTGATATGCCAAGGCTGCTGATCTAAAATCTCCAGGCCTCAAGGCCCTTTGTTGGCATGAACTAGTATGATTCAGACCCCCTGATGGTCAGAATCAATGGAATTGGAGAACGTACTCCTTGTGGGTTCCAAGTGTGCTCCGATCTCTTGTGGCTTTGCCCATTGCATTGTCTCACTGCCTTCTGAATTACCAACTTTCCACTTTTCCCCTAAACCATGTCTCCAGTCTTCTCCCATAGTGATTGCAACTTATTCTCTCTTTTGCTATGGAGTTTGCTTTGTGGGCTCCAGTTCATTTCTGCCATGTTGAAGTTGATGTGGTAATCTTCCTGTTGTGTTCCTGGATAAAGACAAGTCTGGAGTTACCAGACACTACTACCATCTCACTGTCCTGAAAAAGCCCCACAGAATCTTACCCAGCCATAAGCAAGAATGAATTCTTTCCACTTGCCTCATGTGGCAGAATTGTGGAGAGCATTAGCCTACGTCACATCTATCAGTCCCAGAAAGACAAATAACATACAATTTCACTCTCTCATGACTGTCAAGAGACATATGAAAAAGCAAGGGAAAAATGGACAAATAATACGACACTACCCAGGCACACAAAATGTGGTGTTTGTTGAGGTCAGGTTTGAGAAAATATGTGTTTATCAAAGAGGACAAAAGATGACATTCTTTGTAGGAAATGTGGCTGAAAGAGAGGGAATGTGAGTTTTCAAGGCATGTCAAATGGAACTGCTATCCATTAAATACCGACTTCCTATCTCCATCAATTTAATTATAATTGTTATTTGAAACACACTCAGCACACACACACACACACACACACACACACAGATAAGACACACAAAAGATGGGGAGGAAGTGAAGAATAGCACTAATGAAGCAAACCCAAAAGAAAAGAACTGAGAGAAAAGGATAAATTCCAAGACACATATTCACTCCAAAGATTAGGTCAGGAAACCTACAAAATCTCAGCTCTGTAGTAGTGACTAAAGCGTTTGAAGCAGTAATCAAACCCCTGTCAACACACAGATGGCGAGGTGCAAATCATTTCCTGTTCAACTCTTCTAGACATTTAGAGAAGGCAATGCCATTTTCTTCTCATCAATTCCACAAATGGAGGAGGTGGATGAACTCCACTTTACTAGTATAAAGACCCAATTCAAATAATGACATTTTAGGAAATAAATTATATTCCATTTCAATAATTAAACATAATAAAAATATAATTCTTTCCTTTTCTCTGTCTGTCTTCACCTGCATTTGAAAGGGCCAGCTTGTTTTTGTATTATTTTGTACTGTTGAGGAAGCCAGCCTGTCATCCATCATCCATTTTTGACAGAGTATTCACTGATGCTTCAGTTCCATATATGACCTAGTACTCCGCCTAAGATATGCCAGAACTCTTCAACACCCATTAGCCCGTTCCCTCATTCCCTGCATGTCTCTTTTTTCCTTGACTCTCAGCTTGATTCCTCAGAGTTCTGAGTTACTCCTGGTTTGTCTCCTTCTCTGACTTATCCCCTTCAGTTTTTCCTTCTTTCTACTAAGGGCCGTGGTATTCGTCCTAGGGCACATATGAGAGAAGCCATATGATATTTCCCTATGTCTCCTTGCCCATTTCATTTCACAAACCCAGTCCTGTGGCATTCATGCCAGTGCAAGAATCAAGAGTTCATCCTCCCTAATTGCTGAGGAATACTCTGTTGCCAATATGGACCACACCTTCTTTATCCACTAGTCTTTGCAAGGACATAGCAGCTCAATCCTCAGTTCTGTTCAAGTGAGCCTTGCAGACCATCGATATAAGCCATTAATTTTCCTTTGATTAAAGAGACTTGGTCAACAGGGTTATACCCATTAACACAGTAGGTAGAGATAAATAATGGTAACAAGGAGAGCTGTCCATTGCTCCTCCTTAAGGATTAGCTATAATGTATAATGTCCTCTCTCATGCAAAGGATGACAAAACTCAGAGAGACGGGATGATATACCAGAGGACTTGTTGTTTCTGATATCTCTAGATATTTCAGAGGAAATAGGAAAACTTTGCCATCTCTGGAGAAAGGTTGGCCTAAAAGATCATTTTCCTGGGCCACTCTTCTAGGTATTTAGTGAAGGCATTGTCATGTCCTCTCATCAAATCCAGAGATGGAAGAGGCGGGTAAGCTCTAATTCACAAGGATAAAGACCCAATTCAAAGAAGGACATTTTAGGAAACCCACCCAATGTCATTTCAATAAGGAAAGATAATAAACAATATAATTCTTTCCTTTTCTCCCTGTGATTTCCTTTGGTTTTGAGAGGGCCACATTGTTTTCCTATGAATTGATGTTGTTGTTGTTGCTGTTCTGTTGAGAAAGCCTGCCTATCATCCATCATCCATTTTTGACAGAGTATTCACGGATGCTTTAGTTGCATGGACGTCCTAGTGCTCCTCCTAATATATGCCACAACTCCTGACCACCCATTAATCAGTTCTCTTTTCGGTAGCCCTCAGCTGGATTCTCAGAGTCCTGAGTCACTCCTGGTGGGTCTCCTTCTCTGACTTCTTGCCCTTTATTATTCCCTTCCTTAAGTGGGCCAAGGTATTCCTCCCGAGGCACATATTGTGGGTAGCCATATGACATTTCCCTTTGTTTGCTTGCCTTTTCCATTTCCCAACAGCAGGGCATGGGACATTCATGTCAAGGCAAGGTCCAGGGGTTCATTCACTCGACGGCAGAGGAATACTGTGGTGCCGAAATGGACCCAAACTTTCTGATCCACTAGTCCTTGCAAGGGCATTGCGACTCACTCCAAAGTTCTGCTCGAATGGGCCTTGCAAGCCTTCGGTATAGGCCGTCCCTTTCCTTCTGACTAAAGAGTCTTGGTCCACATGTTTATACCCGTTACCACAACAAGTACAGTTAACTAATAATAACAACGGGTTCGGTCCAGGCCTCTTCATTGAGAGTTAGCTCAGATGCAGAATATCACTCTCCTCAAAGACTTTGCAAAGGTATTTAAGGGAAAGCCAGGTAGACAGAGGCCTCATCCCTTAGCCGCGTGTTTCAGAACACTAGGAGACGAGGCCACAGACAGCACCATATAGCGATGCCCTCACCTTTTACCTCCGAAAGGGACTTTCCGTATCTTAGTCATCACTGACCCATAGGCAAAAGACGCTGACAAAGTACGCTCTCACCCACAGGACGACAAACCCCACGGAGAGCTGCTTATACCCGCGAGGCCTCACCTTTTCTTGAGATATCTAGAAATTGTAGTGTAAAAGGACACCTTGCCGTCTCTGGGGATATGTTGGCCTAAAGGAAGGTATACTGAATGTCATTTTCCTTCCTCTATGTCTCCAGAAAGGGGAAGTTGGACATTAACCCACAAGACATCCTGAGTTCTTGATCAGGTTCAGAGGGCTCTTGTTCTGTCCTTCCCGGGGCTTCCTACTTAAAGCCATAGGACACCAAGGTCATGGGAGAGGGACAGCTGCTTCAGTGAAGCCAGCATCTGTGATGTCACAAAGCCTTGAGGTCATAGCAACCACTCCTCATCAACCCAGGCCTGATCACTACACTTGACTGGAGTAGTCATGGGTGGGCCAAGAGGACCCCAAGCCATCCCAAACCGCTGGAGCCGCCTGGGTCTCTCACCAAGGCAGTTTGCGAAGCGAGTCGGTGTCAACTTCTCCATGGCCCAATTCGTAGTATTTGGTCGTGAGTGTCAGCACCAGCCCTCTGGACCTCGGAGAAAGGCAAGGATCCCTCATTCCATCTTAGCCACGACAGGCCAAGAAACTAACAGACCACAAGCAAAGCCTCAGGGGAGGAAATCCGAGCCCTGCGTAAGGGTGAGACCCTCCCACCAAATCATGGAGCATCTCAACAGGAAAAGGTCCACCCAAGGGAAGCTCAAAGTGAACCCCCGCAACCGTGCCAAAGACATGTCTGGAATCTTCCACAGCAAGCACACGAGTACCTCGATGGTCTCCAGAAACGGTGCCAACAAGGCCTCCCAATCTTCCAAAAACACCATTCATCCAAGGCAGACTCTACACCCTAGAACCTTAGGTCCAGGACGGACTCATGTTCTTGGAGTCCACAGAAGCCAACGGAGAGCATGTTGGAAGAGACCCAAGCCCAAGTGAAGCCATCTGAAAGACTTCGGTGCCCATTTCAGGAAGACAACTTGTATGTGCAAAAGGACGCATTGAAGAGGATTCGAATGTGGAAGAACCTTGAGCACTCCCTCATGGTGGATCAGCTACCCTCTGTGGAACTGCATGGAGATGTGGCAGCACAAGCCTGCCTTCACCCTCTCATGACCATCCCCCAAATGGTTACATGCGATAAGCAAACAGTGCCTCTTGAGGAAGATGGGCATGTTCCAATGGAGCCCCAAGAGGATGCACAATGTGTTAACAAGGGGTCAGTACAGCACGACAGACAGCGGATGCTGCAGGTTGGTGAGGAGATCCAGGAAGGCAAAGAACAGGAGAATGAACAAGGAAGCTCCAAGCGAAGGTCGGGCATTTTAGGATGGTGGGAGGTTCTCTATACCTGGCTGCCCTCCATAGGAACCTAGGTCCAAATTCAATAAAACATCCTTTGGCCCCAGTCAATTATTGTGCACTGTTTTTGTCTTTGTTATCTTATCGAACATGCACATGCACGTTTGGACAGAGAGGCAGAGAGATCCCAATCAGGGGGTGGAGCTGGAGAGGGAGAAGCTTACTTGCCCCTGAGCAGAGAACCTGAGAACAGAGTCAATGCCAAGGCCCTGGAATCATGAGTTGATCTGAAGGCCGCGTCTGAACTGATGGACACAACCCGGGACCCAACAATTGACTTCTGAATACCTCCTGGTTCTAGACAGAACCGCTGCTCTGTCATTGTTCAGAAATGCAGGGGATAAGGATTTTGGCTTGGCTGCTGTTGCTTGAGCTATCCGGCCTGCTTCGAGAGCTGGTATAGCTTTTCCTCTTGAAGTCAGTGACTGGGCTATGGACAAACTATTCTCCGATGCCTATTTGCCTAAAGAGAATACCTCCATGCCTAGATTTTCCGGGGGGAATGGCACTATGTCTTTAGGTGCTCCGCTTCTGTGGAAGGTGTTGGGAGTTCTCTGTGCCTCTGATTCTGGACCACTTTCTCTGCTCCCAGATGAGGGTCCTTTCCAGCCCCGAGTTCTCTAATCTAGGATCAGCCCTCTTTTCTTTCTCTCACTCTTAATTCACCTACAAGAGGCACCTCTTTCATTTCCTTAGAGATTCCCTAAGCTCACTATCATGTTCCATCATTCTGCCTTCTCTCTTAGAATTTGCATCCTTATTTTCTAGGCTTGTTCTTCTCGGTTCCTAATTGGATCCTCCACTTCTACCATGTTCCCGAACTTTGCATCCAGTCTCCTGCCAATCTTCTCTTCAGGAGTTCTTTAGGTGTTTTTATCTTTATCAGTTTTATCTCTGTGTTTCGAGACTCTCTGATATCTCCTATGTTTTCTGATGTACAGCGAGTATCCAGGCCACAGCTTTCTATCCCGCATCGGGCGTGCTCTATGTAGAGGTTTCACTCTGACTGCCTAGTCGTAATCACTCCTTCTTCCTTTACCTGGGAATCAATTGATTCTTCCATCTTTGCATTGGATCTAAGTCTCTGTCACCTCTCTGTATTCGTTAAACTCATTCTGTTTTCTAACCTGAGGGTAATTTATTTAGGAGGAAGTGATCCGTGAGTGACCCAGGGCTCGCCCTTAAGGTTTGTTGAGTGCATGCGTGTGTGTGTGTTTGTGAGAGTGTATGTGGCATGCATGCCACTGCTGTTTGTGTTGTGGCTGACCCTGTCCTGGAGGCCAGTCATTTGCAGTAGCTCTCCTTTCCGGCCGTTTGTTGTTTTTAGGGTCCGGGCTGAATATGCTGAGGTTTACCTTGGTGGGCTCTGGTGTGCCTGTGAAAGGAGAAACTCTACCAACTCAACAGAACGCAGGCCTGCAGAATGCTGTGTTCAGAAGAGAACATGTGGTCAAAGCTTTCTTCTCGTCCTGTATGGGAGAGTCTGTTCTCCTTGGACTAAGCATCTTGGACTGAAGAAGGCAATCCTCCAAGTGTTCCACTGTTGGTATTTTGTGTTGGCTGGCTAGGGAGTCTCTGTCCTCACATACCTGTCTTGGCCAAGCTCTGTCTTGATGCTGCTGTTGTGAGAGCCAAAATTTATTATGTCCACATTGAGTCATCTCCACGAACACTGCCTTTCACGGAATCACTCCCACGACTCATCATCTTCCCACTGCGTCTCTTGGTATTGTCTCTCTCTGATCATTGTCTCCAGGCTGTCTGCTCCTGGTCGCTTGTTGGTGTCATATGCAGGAAAAAGATGGTGTTCTTTCAAGTTGATGTCTGCCAAGCCTGCTGATAGGAAAACTTCAGCCCTCAACACTTGTGTTGTCAAGTACTCGTGCCCTTCAGACCCTCTGCGTCTCACAGTCAACGGCACTGGGAAACAGGTTCCTTGTGTGTTCCCAGGGTGCCCTGCTCTCCTGTGCTTTGGTCCTCTTCATGGACTCCAGCCCTCTGATCCACGAACCAACCAAATCTCCCCTGAGCCATGTCTCCAACCTTCTCCCATCATCTCTGCACCTTCCGTTCTATTTCGCTGTGGAGTTTACCTTGTAGGCTTCAGGTCAATTTCCACCCCACTGCAGTTGTTGTGGTCATCTTTTTGTTGCCTTCATGGTTGAAGAAGCATGAGGTTATTAGACACTACTACCATCTCAGTGTCTTCATGTCACCACAATTTGTACTGTGACATAAGCAAGAAGGAATTCTTCCACATGTCTCTTATGGCAGTCTTGCGGAGAGCATTGGACTTTGTCACATCTATCATTCTCAGAAAGACAATAAACAGACGATTTCACTAACTCATGACAGTCAAGAAACATACGAAAAAGAAAGGGTATTGGGACAAACATTATGACTCTAATGAGGAATTCAAATGGTGCTGTTTGTTGGAAGGCCGTTTTGTGAGAACACGGGATTCTTGAAGAGGACAAGAGATGACATTCCTTTAAGGAGATTTCCTGAAACTAATGGAATGTGAGATTTCAAGGCATGTCAAATTGAATTGCTACCCACAAGAGACCGAATTCCATTCTCTCGTATTTTAATAATAATTGTGATGTGAAACACACACACACCACACAGCATTAACACATGCACATGCAAACACACAAAGATAAGACATGCAAAATATGGGAAGGAAGCGAGGAATCGTACCAATGAAGCAACCCCAAGAAAATACCATATAGGTGAAAGGCAAATAGAATCCAAGTCAGAAGCCAACCGAAATGAGAAAGTGAACTATTACCTATCAATAATACATTCAGTACTCAGGACTAAAGACTCCCGTCAATACAAACAGTTTGTAACAGTGGTTGAAATTCCAAATCAAAAAAAAAAAAAATGGAAACATCCATAAGAAAACAGCAAATATTAAACAGGCTCGTCCTTCTGTTGCCCATAGGAGATTTCCTTCGACTATAAAGATACTCATAGCTTGCGGACACCTGGGTGGCTCAGTTGGTTAAGCAGCTGCCTTCGGCTCAGGTCATGATCCCAGGGTCCTGGGATCGAGTCCCACATCAGGCTCCTTGCTCGGCAGGGAGCCTGCTTTTCCCTCTGCCTCTGCCTGCCTCTCTGTCTGCCTGTGCTCGCTCGCTCTCTCTCCCTCTGTCTCTGACAAATAAATAAAATCTTTAAAAAAAAAAAAAAAAGATACTCATAGCTTGCAAGTGAAGAAACAGGGAAGATGTAGGTTATGCTATTCCCAAGGAGAAGAGAGCCAAAGTGTTTGTGCCTAAGTCAGCGAGAGTCATTTTATGCCTTCGAGAGAAAAAAGCTAAGCGGAAGGTGTTTTGTCTTGATGGAGCATCAAAACATCAGAAACCTGGAAGAATTGCCAACATATCCACCATGAAAAAAGGTGTATCTAAACGTTGGAAGCCTATGAACACACAGGAATGGAGATGGCGACGTTTATCCAATACTGTTGGCAACTATGATATCCAGGTTAAGCACAGGACAGATTATCTGGATGGGAAGGTGCTAAGGAATAACAGACGTCCACATGGGCATTCGAGACCACCTGAACTTTGGGGGTCCATGAGTAAGATTGCGTCTCTGAGGACAATAAGATATGTTCTTCCCAGCAGCAGACCTAACTTTGTCTATCGCAGGTCATGAGCTCGAGTCCAAATCCAGTCATAATTCATGGAAGAGAAGTCAAAACCTATCCTGTGCACTTATCATCACGAAGGTATGAAAACAGGAAGATATCACTTTCAAATTGGAAATACAGCCAGACACTAAAGTGGAAAACACAACACATTCACGAACTGCAATGAATGCAAGAAAGAAAATCCAAAGGAAAAGAAGAGCCATGAACGAAGGAATTCTAAGAAACTTAGAGGAGGATGCCAAAACATTTTATGGGGAAACAATATAGGGTTAAATGTGTGCATTTCCAAAATTTAAAAACACCGAAAAAGAAAGCCACCTAAAAGGACGACTGAAGGAACAAGATGAAGAAAAACCGAACTCCAAAGTTAACAGAAAAATTGAAATCAGACATGTGATTATCAAAATTAAGGAAATACAAACAAACCAATAGGAAAAAAATCAGGAGATCTCACACTTGAGTTTTGACAACAGGAACAAACCGCAGAAGCCATTACTGGGATAAAACAGGGAGACAAGCACACAGCTGCAAGTATGAAACCACATCACAACTGGTAGCAAGGAAAAAAGAATAACCGAAAAGGCATAGCCACACATTTATGCTAGCAAATCCAAGAACTGAGAGAAAAGGATAAATTCCCAGACACATAGAAACTTCCAAGATTAGGTCAGGAAACCTACAAAATCTCAGCTCTCTAGTTTAGACGGAAGCCTTTGAAGCAGTAATCCAACCCCTGCCAACACACAGAAGGCCAGGTCAAGTCATTTGCTTGGGCCACTCTTCTATGTATTTAGTGAAGGCATTGTCATGTCCTCTCATCAAATCCAGAGATGGAAGAGGTGGGTAAACTCTAATTTACAAGGATAAAGACCCAATTCAAAGAAGGACATTTTAGGAAACCCACCCATGTCATTTCAATAAGGAAAGATAATAAACAATATAATTCTTTCCTTTTCTCCCTGTGACTTCCTTTGGTTTTGAGAGGGCCACATTGTTTTCCTATGAATTGATGTTGTTCTTGTTGCTGTTCTGTTGAGAAAGCCTGCCTATCATCCATCATCCATTTTTGACAGAGTATTCACGGATGCTTTAGTTGCATGGACGTCCTAGTGCTCCTCCTAATATATGCCACAACTCCTGACCACCCATTAATCAGTTCTCTTTTCGGTAGCCCTCATCTGGATTCTCAGAGTCCTGAGTCACTCCTGGTGGGTCTCCTTCTCTGACTTCTTGCCCTTTATTATTCCCTTCCTTAAGTGGGCCAAGGTATTCCTCCCGAGGCACATATTGTGGGTAGCCATATGACATTTCCCTTTGTTTGCTTGCCTTTTCCATTTCCCAACAGCAGGGCATGGGACATTCATGTCAAGGCAAGGTCCAGGGGTTCATTCACTCGACGGCAGAGGAATACTGTGGTGCCGAAATGGACCCAAACTTTCTGATCCACTAGTCCTTGCAAGGGCATTGCGACTCACTCCAAAGTTCTGCTCGAATGGGCCTTGCAAGCCTTCGGTATAGGCCGTCCCTTTCCTTCTGACTAAAGAGTCTTGGTCCACATGTTTATACCCGTTACCACAACAAGTACAGTTAACTAATAATAACAACGGGTTCGGTCCAGGCCTCTTCATTGAGAGTTAGCTCAGATGCAGAATATCACTCTCCTCAAAGACTTTGCAAAGGTATTTAAGGGAAAGCCAGGTAGACAGAGGCCTCATCCCTTAGCCGCGTGTTTCAGAACACTAGGAGACGAGGCCACAGACAGCACCATATAGCGATGCCCTCACCTTTTACCTCCGAAAGGGACTTTCCGTATCTTAGTCATCACTGACCCATAGGCAAAAGACGCTGACAAAGTACGCTCTCACCCACAGGACGACAAACCCCACGGAGAGCTGCTTATACCCGCGAGGCCTCACCTTTTCTTGAGATATCTAGAAATTGTAGTGTAAAAGGACACCTTGCCGTCTCTGGGGATATGTTGGCCTAAAGGAAGGTATACTGAATGTCATTTTCCTTCCTCTATGTCTCCAGAAAGGGGAAGTTGGACATTAACCCACAAGACATCCTGAGTTCTTGATCAGGTTCAGAGGGCTCTTGTTCTGTCCTTCCCGGGGCTTCCTACTTAAAGCCATAGGACACCAAGGTCATGGGAGAGGGACAGCTGCTTCAGTGAAGCCAGCATCTGTGATGTCACAAAGCCTTGAGGTCATAGCAACCACTCCTCATCAACCCAGGCCTGATCACTACACTTGACTGGAGTAGTCATGGGTGGGCCAAGAGGACCCCAAGCCATCCCAAACCACTGGAGCCGCCTGGGTCTCTCACCAAGGCAGTTTGCGAAGCGAGTCGGTGTCAACTTCTCCATGGCCCAATTCGTAGTATTTGGTCGTGAGTGTCAGCACCAGCCCTCTGGACCTCGGAGAAAGGCAAGGATCCCTCATTCCATCTTAGCCACGACAGGCCAAGAAACTAACAGACCACAAGCAAAGCCTCAGGGGAGGAAATCCGAGCCCTGCGTAAGGGTGAGACCCTCCCACCAAATCATGGAGCATCTCAACAGGAAAAGGTCCACCCAAGGGAAGCTCAAAGTGAACCCCCGCAACCGTGCCAAAGACATGTCTGGAATCTTCCACAGCAAGCACACGAGTACCTCGATGGTCTCCAGAAACGGTGCCAACAAGGCCTCCCAATCTTCCAAAAACACCATTCATCCAAGGCAGACTCTACACCCTAGAACCTTAGGTCCAGGACGGACTCATGTTCTTGGAGTCCACAGAAGCCAACGGAGAGCATGTTGGAAGAGACCCAAGCCCAAGTGAAGCCATCTGAAAGACTTCGGTGCCCATTTCAGGAAGACAACTTGTATGTGCAAAAGGACGCATTGAAGAGGATTCGAATGTGGAAGAACCTTGAGCACTCCCTCATGGTGGATCAGCTACCCTCTGTGGAACTGCATGGAGATGTGGCAGCACAAGCCTGCCTTCACCCTCTCATGACCATCCCCCAAATGGTTACATGCGATAAGCAAACAGTGCCTCTTGAGGAAGATGGGCATGTTCCAATGGAGCCCCGAGAGGATGCACAATGTGTTAACAAGGGGTCAGTACAGCACGACAGACAGCGGATGCTGCAGGTTGGTGAGGAGATCCAGGAAGGCAAAGAACAGGAGAATGAACAAGGAAGCTCCAAGCGAAGGTCGGGCATTTTAGGATGGTGGGAGGTTCTCTATACCTGGCTGCCCTCCATAGGAACCTAGGTCCAAATTCAATAAAACATCCTTTGGCCCCAGTCAATTATTGTGCACTGTTTTTGTCTTTGTTATCTTATCGAACATGCACATGCACGTTTGGACAGAGAGGCAGAGAGATCCCAATCAGGGGGTGGAGCTGGAGAGGGAGAAGCTTACTTGCCCCTGAGCAGAGAACCTGAGAACAGAGTCAATGCCAAGGCCCTGGAATCATGAGTTGATCTGAAGGCCGCGTCTGAACTGATGGACACAACCCGGGACCCAACAATTGACTTCTGAATACCTCCTGGTTCTAGACAGAACCGCTGCTCTGTCATTGTTCAGAAATGCAGGGGATAAGGATTTTGGCTTGGCTGCTGTTGCTTGAGCTATCCGGCCTGCTTCGAGAGCTGGTATAGCTTTTCCTCTTGAAGTCAGTGACTGGGCTATGGACAAACTATTCTCCGATGCCTATTTGCCTAAAGAGAATACCTCCATGCCTAGATTTTCCGGGGGGAATGGCACTATGTCTTTAGGTGCTCCGCTTCTGTGGAAGGTGTTGGGAGTTCTCTGTGCCTCTGATTCTGGACCACTTTCTCTGCTCCCAGATGAGGGTCCTTTCCAGCCCCGAGTTCTCTAATCTAGGATCAGCCCTCTTTTCTTTCTCTCACTCTTAATTCACCTACAAGAGGCACCTCTTTCATTTCCTTAGAGATTCCCTAAGCTCACTATCATGTTCCATCATTCTGCCTTCTCTCTTAGAATTTGCATCCTTATTTTCTAGGCTTGTTCTTCTCGGTTCCTAATTGGATCCTCCACTTCTACCATGTTCCCGAACTTTGCATCCAGTCTCCTGCCAATCTTCTCTTCAGGAGTTCTTTAGGTGTTTTTATCTTTATCAGTTTTATCTCTGTGTTTCGAGACTCTCTGATATCTCCTATGTTTTCTGATGTACAGCGAGTATCCAGGCCACAGCTTTCTATCCCGCATCGGGCGTGCTCTATGTAGAGGTTTCACTCTGACTGCCTAGTCGTAATCACTCCTTCTTCCTTTACCTGGGAATCAATTGATTCTTCCATCTTTGCATTGGATCTAAGTCTCTGTCACCTCTCTGTATTCGTTAAACTCATTCTGTTTTCTAACCTGAGGGTAATTTATTTAGGAGGAAGTGATCCGTGAGTGACCCAGGGCTCGCCCTTAAGGTTTGTTGAGTGCATGCGTGTGTGTGTGTTTGTGAGAGTGTATGTGGCATGCATGCCACTGCTGTTTGTGTTGTGGCTGACCCTGTCCTGGAGGCCAGTCATTTGCAGTAGCTCTCCTTTCCGGCCGTTTGTTGTTTTTAGGGTCCGGGCTGAATATGCTGAGGTTTACCTTGGTGGGCTCTGGTGTGCCTGTGAAAGGAGAAACTCTACCAACTCAACAGAACGCAGGCCTGCAGAATGCTGTGTTCAGAAGAGAACATGTGGTCAAAGCTTTCTTCTCGTCCCGTATGGGAGAGTCTGTTCTCCTTGGACTAAGCATCTTGGACTGAGGAAGGCAATCCTCCAAGTGTTCCACTGTTGGTATTTTGTGTTGGCTGGCTAGGGAGTCTCTGTCCTCACATACCTGTCTTGGCCAAGCTCTGTCTTGATGCTGCTGTTGTGAGAGCCAAAATTTATTAGGTCCACATTGAGTCATCTCCACGAACACTGCCTTTCACGGAATCACTCCCACGACTCATCATCTTCCCACTGCGTCTCTTGGTATTGTCTCTCTCTGATCATTGTCTCCAGGCTGTCTGCTCCTGGTCGCTTGTTGGTGTCATATGCAGGAAAAAGATGGTGTTCTTTCAAGTTGATGTCTGCCAAGCCTGCTGATAGGAAAACTTCAGCCCTCAACACTTGTGTTGTCAAGTACTCGTGCCCTTCAGACCCTCTGCGTCTCACAGTCAACGGCACTGGGAAACAGGTTCCTTGTGTGTTCCCAGGGTGCCCTGCTCTCCTGTGCTTTGGTCCTCTTCATGGACTCCAGCCCTCTGATCCACGAACCAACCAAATCTCCCCTGAGCCATGTCTCCAACCTTCTCCCATCATCTCTGCACCTTCCGTTCTATTTCGCTGTGGAGTTTACCTTGTAGGCTTCAGGTCAATTTCCACCCCACTGCAGTTGTTGTGGTCATCTTTTTGTTGCCTTCATGGTTGAAGAAGCATGAGGTTATTAGACACTACTACCATCTCAGTGTCTTCATGTCACCACAATTTGTACTGTGACATAAGCAAGAAGGAATTCTTCCACATGTCTCTTATGGCAGTCTTGCGGAGAGCATTGGACTTTGTCACATCTATCATTCTCAGAAAGACAATAAACAGACGATTTCACTAACTCATGACAGTCAAGAAACATACGAAAAAGAAAGGGTATTGGGACAAACATTATGACTCTAATGAGGAATTCAAATGGTGCTGTTTGTTGGAAGGCCGTTTTGTGAGACCACGGGATTCTTGAAGAGGACAAGAGATGACATTCCTTTAAGGAGATTTCCTGAAACTAATGGAATGTGAGATTTCAAGGCATGTCAAATTGAATTGCTACCCACAAGAGACCGAATTCCATTCTCTCGTATTTTAATAATAATTGTGATGTGAAACACACACACACCACACAGCATTAACACATGCACATGCAAACACACAAAGATAAGACATGCAAAATATGGGAAGGAAGCGAGGAATCGTACCAATGAAGCAACCCCAAGAAAATACCATATAGGTGAAAGGCAAATAGAATCCAAGTCAGAAGCCAACCGAAATGAGAAAGTGAACTATTACCTATCAATAATACATTCAGTACTCAGGACTAAAGACTCCCGTCAATACAAACAGTTTGTAACAGTGGTTGAAATTCCAAATCAAAAAAAAAAAAAAATGGAAACATCCATAAGAAAACAGCAAATATTAAACAGGCTCGTCCTTCTGTTGCCCATAGGAGATTTCCTTCGACTATAAAGATACTCATAGCTTGCAAGTGAAGAAACAGGGAAGATGTAGGTTATGCTATTCCCAAGGAGAAGAGAGCCAAAGTGTTTGTGCCTAAGTCAGCGAGAGTCATTTTATGCCTTCGAGAGAAAAAAGCTAAGCGGAAGGTGTTTTGTCTTGATGGAGCATCAAAACATCAGAAACCTGGAAGAATTGCCAACATATCCACCATGAAAAAAGGTGTATCTAAACGTTGGAAGCCTATGAACACACAGGAATGGAGATGGCGACGTTTATCCAATACTGTTGGCAACTATGATATCCAGGTTAAGCACAGGACAGATTATCTGGATGGGAAGGTGCTAAGGAATAACAGACGTCCACATGGGCATTCGAGACCACCTGAACTTTGGGGGTCCATGAGTAAGATTGCGTCTCTGAGGACAATAAGATATGTTCTTCCCAGCAGCAGACCTAACTTTGTCTATCGCAGGTCATGAGCTCGAGTCCAAATCCAGTCATAATTCATGGAAGAGAAGTCAAAACCTATCCTGTGCACTTATCATCACGAAGGTATGAAAACAGGAAGATATCACTTTCAAATTGGAAATACAGCCAGACACTAAAGTGGAAAACACAACACATTCACGAACTGCAATGAATGCAAGAAAGAAAATCCAAAGGAAAAGAAGAGCCATGAACGAAGGAATTCTAAGAAACTTAGAGGAGGATGCCAAAACATTTTATGGGGAAACAATATAGGGTTAAATGTGTGCATTTCCAAAATTTAAAAACACCGAAAAAGAAAGCCACCTAAAAGGACGACTGAAGGAACAAGATGAAGAAAAACCGAACTCCAAAGTTAACAGAAAAATTGAAATCAGACATGTGATTATCAAAATTAAGGAAATACAAACAAACCAATAGGAAAAAAATCAGGAGATCTCACACTTGAGTTTTGACAACAGGAACAAACCGCAGAAGCCATTACTGGGATAAAACAGGGAGACAAGCACACAGCTGCAAGTATGAAACCACATCACAACTGGTAGCAAGGAAAAAAGAATAACCGAAAAGGCATAGCCACACATTTATGCTAGCAAATCCAAGAACTGAGAGAAAAGGATAAATTCCCAGACACATAGAAACTTCCAAGATTAGGTCAGGAAACCTACAAAATCTCAGCTCTCTAGTTTAGACGGAAGCCTTTGAAGCAGTAATCCAACCCCTGCCAACACACAGAAGGCCAGGTCAAGTCATTTGCTTGGGCCACTCTTCTATGTATTTAGTGAAGGCATTGTCATGTCCTCTCATCAAATCCAGAGATGGAAGAGGTGGGTAAACTCTAATTTACAAGGATAAAGACCCAATTCAAAGAAGGACATTTTAGGAAACCCACCCATGTCATTTCAATAAGGAAAGATAATAAACAATATAATTCTTTCCTTTTCTCCCTGTGACTTCCTTTGGTTTTGAGAGGGCCACATTGTTTTCCTATGAATTGATGTTGTTCTTGTTGCTGTTCTGTTGAGAAAGCCTGCCTATCATCCATCATCCATTTTTGACAGAGTATTCACGGATGCTTTAGTTGCATGGACGTCCTAGTGCTCCTCCTAATATATGCCACAACTCCTGACCACCCATTAATCAGTTCTCTTTTCGGTAGCCCTCATCTGGATTCTCAGAGTCCTGAGTCACTCCTGGTGGGTCTCCTTCTCTGACTTCTTGCCCTTTATTATTCCCTTCCTTAAGTGGGCCAAAGTATTCCTCCCGAGGCACATATTGTGGGTAGCCATATGACATTTCCCTTTGTTTGCTTGCCTTTTCCATTTCCCAACAGCAGGGCATGGGACATTCATGTCAAGGCAAGGTCCAGGGGTTCATTCACTCGACGGCAGAGGAATACTGTGGTGCCGAAATGGACCCAAACTTTCTGATCCACTAGTCCTTGCAAGGGCATTGCGACTCACTCCAAAGTTCTGCTCGAATGGGCCTTGCAAGCCTTCGGTATAGGCCGTCCCTTTCCTTCTGACTAAAGAGTCTTGGTCCACATGTTTATACCCGTTACCACAACAAGTACAGTTAACTAATAATAACAACGGGTTCGGTCCAGGCCTCTTCATTGAGAGTTAGCTCAGATGCAGAATATCACTCTCCTCAAAGACTTTGCAAAGGTATTTAAGGGAAAGCCAGGTAGACAGAGGCCTCATCCCTTAGCCGCGTGTTTCAGAACACTAGGAGACGAGGCCACAGACAGCACCATATAGCGATGCCCTCACCTTTTACCTCCGAAAGGGACTTTCCGTATCTTAGTCATCACTGACCCATAGGCAAAAGACGCTGACAAAGTACGCTCTCACCCACAGGACGACAAACCCCACGGAGAGCTGCTTATACCCGCGAGGCCTCACCTTTTCTTGAGATATCTAGAAATTGTAGTGTAAAAGGACACCTTGCCGTCTCTGGGGATATGTTGGCCTAAAGGAAGGTATACTGAATGTCATTTTCCTTCCTCTATGTCTCCAGAAAGGGGAAGTTGGACATTAACCCACAAGACATCCTGAGTTCTTGATCAGGTTCAGAGGGCTCTTGTTCTGTCCTTCCCGGGGCTTCCTACTTAAAGCCATAGGACACCAAGGTCATGGGAGAGGGACAGC
Organism: Mustela nivalis; assembly: GCF_964662115.1. Classification (NCBI taxonomy): domain Eukaryota; kingdom Metazoa; phylum Chordata; class Mammalia; order Carnivora; family Mustelidae; genus Mustela; species Mustela nivalis. The sequence continues at coordinate 143,199 of NW_028135610.1, forward strand.
TGCTTCAGTGAAGCCAGCATCTGTGATGTCACAAAGCCTTGAGGTCATAGCAACCACTCCTCATCAACCCAGGCCTGATCACTACACTTGACTGGAGTAGTCATGGGTGGGCCAAGAGGACCCCAAGCCATCCCAAACCGCTGGAGCCGCCTGGGTCTCTCACCAAGGCAGTTTGCGAAGCGAGTCGGTGTCAACTTCTCCATGGCCCAATTCGTAGTATTTGGTCGTGAGTGTCAGCACCAGCCCTCTGGACCTCGGAGAAAGGCAAGGATCCCTCATTCCATCTTAGCCACGACAGGCCAAGAAACTAACAGACCACAAGCAAAGCCTCAGGGGAGGAAATCCGAGCCCTGCGTAAGGGTGAGACCCTCCCACCAAATCATGGAGCATCTCAACAGGAAAAGGTCCACCCAAGGGAAGCTCAAAGTGAACCCCCGCAACCGTGCCAAAGACATGTCTGGAATCTTCCACAGCAAGCACACGAGTACCTCGATGGTCTCCAGAAACGGTGCCAACAAGGCCTCCCAATCTTCCAAAAACACCATTCATCCAAGGCAGACTCTACACCCTAGAACCTTAGGTCCAGGACGGACTCATGTTCTTGGAGTCCACAGAAGCCAACGGAGAGCATGTTGGAAGAGACCCAAGCCCAAGTGAAGCCATCTGAAAGACTTCGGTGCCCATTTCAGGAAGACAACTTGTATGTGCAAAAGGACGCATTGAAGAGGATTCGAATGTGGAAGAACCTTGAGCACTCCCTCATGGTGGATCAGCTACCCTCTGTGGAACTGCATGGAGATGTGGCAGCACAAGCCTGCCTTCACCCTCTCATGACCATCCCCCAAATGGTTCCATGCGATAAGCAAACAGTGCCTCTTGAGGAAGATGGGCATGTTCCAATGGAGCCCCGAGAGGATGCACAATGTGTTAACAAGGGGTCAGTACAGCACGACAGACAGCGGATGCTGCAGGTTGGTGAGGAGATCCAGGAAGGCAAAGAACAGGAGAATGAACAAGGAAGCTCCAAGCGAAGGTCGGGCATTTTAGGATGGTGGGAGGTTCTCTATACCTGGCTGCCCTCCATAGGAACCTAGGTCCAAATTCAATAAAACATCCTTTGGCCCCAGTCAATTATTGTGCACTGTTTTTGTCTTTGTTATCTTATCGAACATGCACATGCACGTTTGGACAGAGAGGCAGAGAGATCCCAATCAGGGGGTGGAGCTGGAGAGGGAGAAGCTTACTTGCCCCTGAGCAGAGAACCTGAGAACAGAGTCAATGCCAAGGCCCTGGAATCATGAGTTGATCTGAAGGCCGCGTCTGAACTGATGGACACAACCCGGGACCCAACAATTGACTTCTGAATACCTCCTGGTTCTAGACAGAACCGCTGCTCTGTCATTGTTCAGAAATGCAGGGGATAAGGATTTTGGCTTGGCTGCTGTTGCTTGAGCTATCCGGCCTGCTTCGAGAGCTGGTATAGCTTTTCCTCTTGAAGTCAGTGACTGGGCTATGGACAAACTATTCTCCGATGCCTATTTGCCTAAAGAGAATACCTCCATGCCTAGATTTTCCGGGGGGAATGGCACTATGTCTTTAGGTGCTCCGCTTCTGTGGAAGGTGTTGGGAGTTCTCTGTGCCTCTGATTCTGGACCACTTTCTCTGCTCCCAGATGAGGGTCCTTTCCAGCCCCGAGTTCTCTAATCTAGGATCAGCCCTCTTTTCTTTCTCTCACTCTTAATTCACCTACAAGAGGCACCTCTTTCATTTCCTTAGAGATTCCCTAAGCTCACTATCATGTTCCATCATTCTGCCTTCTCTCTTAGAATTTGCATCCTTATTTTCTAGGCTTGTTCTTCTCGGTTCCTAATTGGATCCTCCACTTCTACCATGTTCCCGAACTTTGCATCCAGTCTCCTGCCAATCTTCTCTTCAGGAGTTCTTTAGGTGTTTTTATCTTTATCAGTTTTATCTCTGTGTTTCGAGACTCTCTGATATCTCCTATGTTTTCTGATGTACAGCGAGTATCCAGGCCACAGCTTTCTATCCCGCATCGGGCGTGCTCTATGTAGAGGTTTCACTCTGACTGCCTAGTCGTAATCACTCCTTCTTCCTTTACCTGGGAATCAATTGATTCTTCCATCTTTGCATTGGATCTAAGTCTCTGTCACCTCTCTGTATTCGTTAAACTCATTCTGTTTTCTAACCTGAGGGTAATTTATTTAGGAGGAAGTGATCCGTGAGTGACCCAGGGCTCGCCCTTAAGGTTTGTTGAGTGCATGCGTGTGTGTGTGTTTGTGAGAGTGTATGTGGCATGCATGCCACTGCTGTTTGTGTTGTGGCTGACCCTGTCCTGGAGGCCAGTCATTTGCAGTAGCTCTCCTTTCCGGCCGTTTGTTGTTTTTAGGGTCCGGGCTGAATATGCTGAGGTTTACCTTGGTGGGCTCTGGTGTGCCTGTGAAAGGAGAAACTCTACCAACTCAACAGAACGCAGGCCTGCAGAATGCTGTGTTCAGAAGAGAACATGTGGTCAAAGCTTTCTTCTCGTCCCGTATGGGAGAGTCTGTTCTCCTTGGACTAAGCATCTTGGACTGAGGAAGGCAATCCTCCAAGTGTTCCACTGTTGGTATTTTGTGTTGGCTGGCTAGGGAGTCTCTGTCCTCACATACCTGTCTTGGCCAAGCTCTGTCTTGATGCTGCTGTTGTGAGAGCCAAAATTTATTAGGTCCACATTGAGTCATCTCCACGAACACTGCCTTTCACGGAATCACTCCCACGACTCATCATCTTCCCACTGCGTCTCTTGGTATTGTCTCTCTCTGATCATTGTCTCCAGGCTGTCTGCACCTGGTCGCTTGTTGGTGTCATATGCAGGAAAAAGATGGTGTTCTTTCAAGTTGATGTCTGCCAAGCCTGCTGATAGGAAAACTTCAGCCCTCAACACTTGTGTTGTCAAGTACTCGTGCCCTTCAGACCCTCTGCGTCTCACAGTCAACGGCACTGGGAAACAGGTTCCTTGTGTGTTCCCAGGGTGCCCTGCTCTCCTGTGCTTTGGTCCTCTTCATGGACTCCAGCCCTCTGATCCACGAACCAACCAAATCTCCCCTGAGCCATGTCTCCAACCTTCTCCCATCATCTCTGCACCTTCCGTTCTATTTCGCTCTGGAATTTACCATGTAGGCTTCAGGTCAATTTCCACCCCACTGCAGTTGTTGTGGTCATCTTTTTGTTGCCTTCATGGTTGAAGAAGCATGAGGTTATTAGACACTACTACCATCTCAGTGTCTTCATGTCACCACAATTTGTACTGTGACATAAGCAAGAAGGAATTCTTCCACATGTCTCTTATGGCAGTCTTGCGGAGAGCATTGGACTTTGTCACATCTATCATTCTCAGAAAGACAATAAACAGACGATTTCACTAACTCATGACAGTCAAGAAACATACGAAAAAGAAAGGGTATTGGGACAAACATTATGACTCTAATGAGGAATTCAAATGGTGCTGTTTGTTGGAAGGCCGTTTTGTGAGAACACGGGATTCTTGAAGAGGACAAGAGATGACATTCCTTTAAGGAGATTTCCTGAAACTAATGGAATGTGAGATTTCAAGGCATGTCAAATTGAATTGCTACCCACAAGAGACCGAATTCCATTCTCTCGTATTTTAATAATAATTGTGATGTGAAACACACACACACCACACAGCATTAACACATGCACATGCAAACACACAAAGATAAGACATGCAAAATATGGGAAGGAAGCGAGGAATCGTACCAATGAAGCAACCCCAAGAAAATACCATATAGGTGAAAGGCAAATAGAATCCAAGTCAGAAGCCAACCGAAATGAGAAAGTGAACTATTACCTATCAATAATACATTCAGTACTCAGGACTAAAGACTCCCGTCAATACAAACAGTTTGTAACAGTGGTTGAAATTCCAAATCAAAAAAAAAAAAAAAATGGAAACATCCATAAGAAAACAGCAAATATTAAACAGGCTCGTCCTTCTGTTGCCCATAGGAGATTTCCTTCGACTATAAAGATACTCATAGCTTGCAAGTGAAGAAACAGGGAAGATGTAGGTTATGCTATTCCCAAGGAGAAGAGAGCCAAAGTGTTTGTGCCTAAGTCAGCGAGAGTCATTTTATGCCTTCGAGAGAAAAAAGCTAAGCGGAAGGTGTTTTGTCTTGATGGAGCATCAAAACATCAGAAACCTGGAAGAATTGCCAACATATCCACCATGAAAAAAGGTGTATCTAAACGTTGGAAGCCTATGAACACACAGGAATGGAGATGGCGACGTTTATCCAATACTGTTGGCAACTATGATATCCAGGTTAAGCACAGGACAGATTATCTGGATGGGAAGGTGCTAAGGAATAACAGACGTCCACATGGGCATTCGAGACCACCTGAACTTTGGGGGTCCATGAGTAAGATTGCGTCTCTGAGGACAATAAGATATGTTCTTCCCAGCAGCAGACCTAACTTTGTCTATCGCAGGTCATGAGCTCGAGTCCAAATCCAGTCATAATTCATGGAAGAGAAGTCAAAACCTATCCTGTGCACTTATCATCACGAAGGTATGAAAACAGGAAGATATCACTTTCAAATTGGAAATACAGCCAGACACTAAAGTGGAAAACACAACACATTCACGAACTGCAATGAATGCAAGAAAGAAAATCCAAAGGAAAAGAAGAGCCATGAACGAAGGAATTCTAAGAAACTTAGAGGAGGATGCCAAAACATTTTATGGGGAAACAATATAGGGTTAAATGTGTGCATTTCCAAAATTTAAAAACACCGAAAAAGAAAGCCACCTAAAAGGACGACTGAAGGAACAAGATGAAGAAAAACCGAACTCCAAAGTTAACAGAAAAATTGAAATCAGACATGTGATTATCAAAATTAAGGAAATACAAACAAACCAATAGGAAAAAAATCAGGAGATCTCACACTTGAGTTTTGACAACAGGAACAAACCGCAGAAGCCATTACTGGGATAAAACAGGGAGACAAGCACACAGCTGCAAGTATGAAACCACATCACAACTGGTAGCAAGGAAAAAAGAATAACCGAAAAGGCATAGCCACACATTTATGCTAGCAAATCCAAGAACTGAGAGAAAAGGATAAATTCCCAGACACATAGAAACTTCCAAGATTAGGTCAGGAAACCTACAAAATCTCAGCTCTCTAGTTTAGACGGAAGCCTTTGAAGCAGTAATCCAACCCCTGCCAACACACAGAAGGCCAGGTCAAGTCATTTGCTTGGGCCACTCTTCTATGTATTTAGTGAAGGCATTGTCATGTCCTCTCATCAAATCCAGAGATGGAAGAGGTGGGTAAACTCTAATTTACAAGGATAAAGACCCAATTCAAAGAAGGACATTTTAGGAAACCCACCCATGTCATTTCAATAAGGAAAGATAATAAACAATATAATTCTTTCCTTTTCTCCCTGTGACTTCCTTTGGTTTTGAGAGGGCCACATTGTTTTCCTATGAATTGATGTTGTTCTTGTTGCTGTTCTGTTGAGAAAGCCTGCCTATCATCCATCATCCATTTTTGACAGAGTATTCACGGATGCTTTAGTTGCATGGACGTCCTAGTGCTCCTCCTAATATATGCCACAACTCCTGACCACCCATTAATCAGTTCTCTTTTCGGTAGCCCTCATCTGGATTCTCAGAGTCCTGAGTCACTCCTGGTGGGTCTCCTTCTCTGACTTCTTGCCCTTTATTATTCCCTTCCTTAAGTGGGCCAAGGTATTCCTCCCGAGGCACATATTGTGGGTAGCCATATGACATTTCCCTTTGTTTGCTTGCCTTTTCCATTTCCCAACAGCAGGGCATGGGACATTCATGTCAAGGCAAGGTCCAGGGGTTCATTCACTCGACGGCAGAGGAATACTGTGGTGCCGAAATGGACCCAAACTTTCTGATCCACTAGTCCTTGCAAGGGCATTGCGACTCACTCCAAAGTTCTGCTCGAATGGGCCTTGCAAGCCTTCGGTATAGGCCGTCCCTTTCCTTCTGACTAAAGAGTCTTGGTCCACATGTTTATACCCGTTACCACAACAAGTACAGTTAACTAATAATAACAACGGGTTCGGTCCAGGCCTCTTCATTGAGAGTTAGCTCAGATGCAGAATATCACTCTCCTCAAAGACTTTGCAAAGGTATTTAAGGGAAAGCCAGGTAGACAGAGGCCTCATCCCTTAGCCGCGTGTTTCAGAACACTAGGAGACGAGGCCACAGACAGCACCATATAGCGATGCCCTCACCTTTTACCTCCGAAAGGGACTTTCCGTATCTTAGTCATCACTGACCCATAGGCAAAAGACGCTGACAAAGTACGCTCTCACCCACAGGACGACAAACCCCACGGAGAGCTGCTTATACCCGCGAGGCCTCACCTTTTCTTGAGATATCTAGAAATTGTAGTGTAAAAGGACACCTTGCCGTCTCTGGGGATATGTTGGCCTAAAGGAAGGTATACTGAATGTCATTTTCCTTCCTCTATGTCTCCAGAAAGGGGAAGTTGGACATTAACCCACAAGACATCCTGAGTTCTTGATCAGGTTCAGAGGGCTCTTGTTCTGTCCTTCCCGGGGCTTCCTACTTAAAGCCATAGGACACCAAGGTCATGGGAGAGGGACAGCTGCTTCAGTGAAGCCAGCATCTGTGATGTCACAAAGCCTTGAGGTCATAGCAACCACTCCTCATCAACCCAGGCCTGATCACTACACTTGACTGGAGTAGTCATGGGTGGGCCAAGAGGACCCCAAGCCATCCCAAACCGCTGGAGCCGCCTGGGTCTCTCACCAAGGCAGTTTGCGAAGCGAGTCGGTGTCAACTTCTCCATGGCCCAATTCGTAGTATTTGGTCGTGAGTGTCAGCACCAGCCCTCTGGACCTCGGAGAAAGGCAAGGATCCCTCATTCCATCTTAGCCACGACAGGCCAAGAAACTAACAGACCACAAGCAAAGCCTCAGGGGAGGAAATCCGAGCCCTGCGTAAGGGTGAGACCCTCCCACCAAATCATGGAGCATCTCAACAGGAAAAGGTCCACCCAAGGGAAGCTCAAAGTGAACCCCCGCAACCGTGCCAAAGACATGTCTGGAATCTTCCACAGCAAGCACACGAGTACCTCGATGGTCTCCAGAAACGGTGCCAACAAGGCCTCCCAATCTTCCAAAAACACCATTCATCCAAGGCAGACTCTACACCCTAGAACCTTAGGTCCAGGACGGACTCATGTTCTTGGAGTCCACAGAAGCCAACGGAGAGCATGTTGGAAGAGACCCAAGCCCAAGTGAAGCCATCTGAAAGACTTCGGTGCCCATTTCAGGAAGACAACTTGTATGTGCAAAAGGACGCATTGAAGAGGATTCGAATGTGGAAGAACCTTGAGCACTCCCTCATGGTGGATCAGCTACCCTCTGTGGAACTGCATGGAGATGTGGCAGCACAAGCCTGCCTTCACCCTCTCATGACCATCCCCCAAATGGTTACATGCGATAAGCAAACAGTGCCTCTTGAGGAAGATGGGCATGTTCCAATGGAGCCCCGAGAGGATGCACAATGTGTTAACAAGGGGTCAGTACAGCACGACAGACAGCGGATGCTGCAGGTTGGTGAGGAGATCCAGGAAGGCAAAGAACAGGAGAATGAACAAGGAAGCTCCAAGCGAAGGTCGGGCATTTTAGGATGGTGGGAGGTTCTCTATACCTGGCTGCCCTCCATAGGAACCTAGGTCCAAATTCAATAAAACATCCTTTGGCCCCAGTCAATTATTGTGCACTGTTTTTGTCTTTGTTATCTTATCGAACATGCACATGCACGTTTGGACAGAGAGGCAGAGAGATCCCAATCAGGGGGTGGAGCTGGAGAGGGAGAAGCTTACTTGCCCCTGAGCAGAGAACCTGAGAACAGAGTCAATGCCAAGGCCCTGGAATCATGAGTTGATCTGAAGGCCGCGTCTGAACTGATGGACACAACCCGGGACCCAACAATTGACTTCTGAATACCTCCTGGTTCTAGACAGAACCGCTGCTCTGTCATTGTTCAGAAATGCAGGGGATAAGGATTTTGGCTTGGCTGCTGTTGCTTGAGCTATCCGGCCTGCTTCGAGAGCTGGTATAGCTTTTCCTCTTGAAGTCAGTGACTGGGCTATGGACAAACTATTCTCCGATGCCTATTTGCCTAAGAGAATACCTCCATGCCTAGATTTTCCGGGGGGAATGGCACTATGTCTTTAGGTGCTCCGCTTCTGTGGAAGGTGTTGGGAGTTCTCTGTGCCTCTGATTCTGGACCACTTTCTCTGCTCCCAGATGAGGGTCCTTTCCAGCCCCGAGTTCTCTAATCTAGGATCAGCCCTCTTTTCTTTCTCTCACTCTTAATTCACCTACAAGAGGCACCTCTTTCATTTCCTTAGAGATTCCCTAAGCTCACTATCATGTTCCATCATTCTGCCTTCTCTCTTAGAATTTGCATCCTTATTTTCTAGGCTTGTTCTTCTCGGTTCCTAATTGGATCCTCCACTTCTACCATGTTCCCGAACTTTGCATCCAGTCTCCTGCCAATCTTCTCTTCAGGAGTTCTTTAGGTGTTTTTATCTTTATCAGTTTTATCTCTGTGTTTCGAGACTCTCTGATATCTCCTATGTTTTCTGATGTACAGCGAGTATCCAGGCCACAGCTTTCTATCCCGCATCGGGCGTGCTCTATGTAGAGGTTTCACTCTGACTGCCTAGTCGTAATCACTCCTTCTTCCTTTACCTGGGAATCAATTGATTCTTCCATCTTTGCATTGGATCTAAGTCTCTGTCACCTCTCTGTATTCGTTAAACTCATTCTGTTTTCTAACCTGAGGGTAATTTATTTAGGAGGAAGTGATCCGTGAGTGACCCAGGGCTCGCCCTTAAGGTTTGTTGAGTGCATGCGTGTGTGTGTGTTTGTGAGAGTGTATGTGGCATGCATGCCACTGCTGTTTGTGTTGTGGCTGACCCTGTCCTGGAGGCCAGTCATTTGCAGTAGCTCTCCTTTCCGGCCGTTTGTTGTTTTTAGGGTCCGGGCTGAATATGCTGAGGTTTACCTTGGTGGGCTCTGGTGTGCCTGTGAAAGGAGAAACTCTACCAACTCAACAGAACGCAGGCCTGCAGAATGCTGTGTTCAGAAGAGAACATGTGGTCAAAGCTTTCTTCTCGTCCCGTATGGGAGAGTCTGTTCTCCTTGGACTAAGCATCTTGGACTGAGGAAGGCAATCCTCCAAGTGTTCCACTGTTGGTATTTTGTGTTGGCTGGCTAGGGAGTCTCTGTCCTCACATACCTGTCTTGGCCAAGCTCTGTCTTGATGCTGCTGTTGTGAGAGCCAAAATTTATTAGGTCCACATTGAGTCATCTCCACGAACACTGCCTTTCACGGAATCACTCCCACGACTCATCATCTTCCCACTGCGTCTCTTGGTATTGTCTCTCTCTGATCATTGTCTCAGGCTGTCTGCTCCTGGTCGCTTGTTGGTGTCATATGCAGGAAAAAGATGGTGTTCTTTCAAGTTGATGTCTGCCAAGCCTGCTGATAGGAAAACTTCAGCCCTCAACACTTGTGTTGTCAAGTACTCGTGCCCTTCAGACCCTCTGCGTCTCACAGTCAACGGCACTGGGAAACAGGTTCCTTGTGTGTTCCCAGGGTGCCCTGCTCTCCTGTGCTTTGGTCCTCTTCATGGACTCCAGCCCTCTGATCCACGAACCAACCAAATCTCCCCTGAGCCATGTCTCCAACCTTCTCCCATCATCTCTGCACCTTCCGTTCTATTTCGCTGTGGAGTTTACCTTGTAGGCTTCAGGTCAATTTCCACCCCACTGCAGTTGTTGTGGTCATCTTTTTGTTGCCTTCATGGTTGAAGAAGCATGAGGTTATTAGACACTACTACCATCTCAGTGTCTTCATGTCACCACAATTTGTACTGTGACATAAGCAAGAAGGAATTCTTCCACATGTCTCTTATGGCAGTCTTGCGGAGAGCATTGGACTTTGTCACATCTATCATTCTCAGAAAGACAATAAACAGACGATTTCACTAACTCATGACAGTCAAGAAACATACGAAAAAGAAAGGGTATTGGGACAAACATTATGACTCTAATGAGGAATTCAAATGGTGCTGTTTGTTGGAAGGCCGTTTTGTGAGAACACGGGTTTCTTGAAGAGGACAAGAGATGACATTCCTTTAAGGAGATTTCCTGAAACTAATGGAATGTGAGATTTCAAGGCATGTCAAATTGAATTGCTACCCACAAGAGACCGAATTCCATTCTCTCGTATTTTAATAATAATTGTGATGTGAAACACACACACACCACACAGCATTAACACATGCACATGCAAACACACAAAGATAAGACATGCAAAATATGGGAAGGAAGCGAGGAATCGTACCAATGAAGCAACCCCAAGAAAATACCATATAGGTGAAAGGCAAATAGAATCCAAGTCAGAAGCCAACCGAAATGAGAAAGTGAACTATTACCTATCAATAATACATTCAGTACTCAGGACTAAAGACTCCCGTCAATACAAACAGTTTGTAACAGTGGTTGAAATTCCAAATCAAAAAAAAAAAAAAAATGGAAACATCCATAAGAAAACAGCAAATATTAAACAGGCTCGTCCTTCTGTTGCCCATAGGAGATTTCCTTCGACTATAAAGATACTCATAGCTTGCAAGTGAAGAAACAGGGAAGATGTAGGTTATGCTATTCCCAAGGAGAAGAGAGCCAAAGTGTTTGTGCCTAAGTCAGCGAGAGTCATTTTATGCCTTCGAGAGAAAAAAGCTAAGCGGAAGGTGTTTTGTCTTGATGGAGCATCAAAACATCAGAAACCTGGAAGAATTGCCAACATATCCACCATGAAAAAAGGTGTATCTAAACGTTGGAAGCCTATGAACACACAGGAATGGAGATGGCGACGTTTATCCAATACTGTTGGCAACTATGATATCCAGGTTAAGCACAGGACAGATTATCTGGATGGGAAGGTGCTAAGGAATAACAGACGTCCACATGGGCATTCGAGACCACCTGAACTTTGGGGGTCCATGAGTAAGATTGCGTCTCTGAGGACAATAAGATATGTTCTTCCCAGCAGCAGACCTAACTTTGTCTATCGCAGGTCATGAGCTCGAGTCCAAATCCAGTCATAATTCATGGAAGAGAAGTCAAAACCTATCCTGTGCACTTATCATCACGAAGGTATGAAAACAGGAAGATATCACTTTCAAATTGGAAATACAGCCAGACACTAAAGTGGAAAACACAACACATTCACGAACTGCAATGAATGCAAGAAAGAAAATCCAAAGGAAAAGAAGAGCCATGAACGAAGGAATTCTAAGAAACTTAGAGGAGGATGCCAAAACATTTTATGGGGAAACAATATAGGGTTAAATGTGTGCATTTCCAAAATTTAAAAACACCGAAAAAGAAAGCCACCTAAAAGGACGACTGAAGGAACAAGATGAAGAAAAACCGAACTCCAAAGTTAACAGAAAAATTGAAATCAGACATGTGATTATCAAAATTAAGGAAATACAAACAAACCAATAGGAAAAAAATCAGGAGATCTCACACTTGAGTTTTGACAACAGGAACAAACCGCAGAAGCCATTACTGGGATAAAACAGGGAGACAAGCACACAGCTGCAAGTATGAAACCACATCACAACTGGTAGCAAGGAAAAAAGAATAACCGAAAAGGCATAGCCACACATTTATGCTAGCAAATCCAAGAACTGAGAGAAAAGGATAAATTCCCAGACACATAGAAACTTCCAAGATTAGGTCAGGAAACCTACAAAATCTCAGCTCTCTAGTTTAGACGGAAGCCTTTGAAGCAGTAATCCAACCCCTGCCAACACACAGAAGGCCAGGTCAAGTCATTTGCTTGGGCCACTCTTCTATGTATTTAGTGAAGGCATTGTCATGTCCTCTCATCAAATCCAGAGATGGAAGAGGTGGGTAAACTCTAATTTACAAGGATAAAGACCCAATTCAAAGAAGGACATTTTAGGAAACCCACCCATGTCATTTCAATAAGGAAAGATAATAAACAATATAATTCTTTCCTTTTCTCCCTGTGACTTCCTTTGGTTTTGAGAGGGCCACATTGTTTTCCTATGAATTGATGTTGTTCTTGTTGCTGTTCTGTTGAGAAAGCCTGCCTATCATCCATCATCCATTTTTGACAGAGTATTCACGGATGCTTTAGTTGCATGGACGTCCTAGTGCTCCTCCTAATATATGCCACAACTCCTGACCACCCATTAATCAGTTCTCTTTTCGGTAGCCCTCATCTGGATTCTCAGAGTCCTGAGTCACTCCTGGTGGGTCTCCTTCTCTGACTTCTTGCCCTTTATTATTCCCTTCCTTAAGTGGGCCAAGGTATTCCTCCCGAGGCACATATTGTGGGTAGCCATATGACATTTCCCTTTGTTTGCTTGCCTTTTCCATTTCCCAACAGCAGGGCATGGGACATTCATGTCAAGGCAAGGTCCAGGGGTTCATTCACTCGACGGCAGAGGAATACTGTGGTGCCGAAATGGACCCAAACTTTCTGATCCACTAGTCCTTGCAAGGGCATTGCGACTCACTCCAAAGTTCTGCTCGAATGGGCCTTGCAAGCCTTCGGTATAGGCCGTCCCTTTCCTTCTGACTAAAGAGTCTTGGTCCACATGTTTATACCCGTTACCACAACAAGTACAGTTAACTAATAATAACAACGGGTTCGGTCCAGGCCTCTTCATTGAGAGTTAGCTCAGATGCAGAATATCACTCTCCTCAAAGACTTTGCAAAGGTATTTAAGGGAAAGCCAGGTAGACAGAGGCCTCATCCCTTAGCCGCGTGTTTCAGAACACTAGGAGACGAGGCCACAGACAGCACCATATAGCGATGCCCTCACCTTTTACCTCCGAAAGGGACTTTCCGTATCTTAGTCATCACTGACCCATAGGCAAAAGACGCTGACAAAGTACGCTCTCACCCACAGGACGACAAACCCCACGGAGAGCTGCTTATACCCGCGAGGCCTCACCTTTTCTTGAGATATCTAGAAATTGTAGTGTAAAAGGACACCTTGCCGTCTCTGGGGATATGTTGGCCTAAAGGAAGGTATACTGAATGTCATTTTCCTTCCTCTATGTCTCCAGAAAGGGGAAGTTGGACATTAACCCACAAGACATCCTGAGTTCTTGATCAGGTTCAGAGGGCTCTTGTTCTGTCCTTCCCGGGGCTTCCTACTTAAAGCCATAGGACACCAAGGTCATGGGAGAGGGACAGCTGCTTCAGTGAAGCCAGCATCTGTGATGTCACAAAGCCTTGAGGTCATAGCAACCACTCCTCATCAACCCAGGCCTGATCACTACACTTGACTGGAGTAGTCATGGGTGGGCCAAGAGGACCCCAAGCCATCCCAAACCGCTGGAGCCGCCTGGGTCTCTCACCAAGGCAGTTTGCGAAGCGAGTCGGTGTCAACTTCTCCATGGCCCAATTCGTAGTATTTGGTCGTGAGTGTCAGCACCAGCCCTCTGGACCTCGGAGAAAGGCAAGGATCCCTCATTCCATCTTAGCCACGACAGGCCAAGAAACTAACAGACCACAAGCAAAGCCTCAGGGGAGGAAATCCGAGCCCTGCGTAAGGGTGAGACCCTCCCACCAAATCATGGAGCATCTCAACAGGAAAAGGTCCACCCAAGGGAAGCTCAAAGTGAACCCCCGCAACCGTGCCAAAGACATGTCTGGAATCTTCCACAGCAAGCACACGAGTACCTCGATGGTCTCCAGAAACGGTGCCAACAAGGCCTCCCAATCTTCCAAAAACACCATTCATCCAAGGCAGACTCTACACCCTAGAACCTTAGGTCCAGGACGGACTCATGTTCTTGGAGTCCACAGAAGCCAACGGAGAGCATGTTGGAAGAGACCCAAGCCCAAGTGAAGCCATCTGAAAGACTTCGGTGCCCATTTCAGGAAGACAACTTGTATGTGCAAAAGGACGCATTGAAGAGGATTCGAATGTGGAAGAACCTTGAGCACTCCCTCATGGTGGATCAGCTACCCTCTGTGGAACTGCATGGAGATGTGGCAGCACAAGCCTGCCTTCACCCTCTCATGACCATCCCCCAAATGGTTACATGCGATAAGCAAACAGTGCCTCTTGAGGAAGATGGGCATGTTCCAATGGAGCCCCGAGAGGATGCACAATGTGTTAACAAGGGGTCAGTACAGCACGACAGACAGCGGATGCTGCAGGTTGGTGAGGAGATCCAGGAAGGCAAAGAACAGGAGAATGAACAAGGAAGCTCCAAGCGAAGGTCGGGCATTTTAGGATGGTGGGAGGTTCTCTATACCTGGCTGCCCTCCATAGGAACCTAGGTCCAAATTCAATAAAACATCCTTTGGCCCCAGTCAATTATTGTGCACTGTTTTTGTCTTTGTTATCTTATCGAACATGCACATGCACGTTTGGACAGAGAGGCAGAGAGATCCCAATCAGGGGGTGGAGCTGGAGAGGGAGAAGCTTACTTGCCCCTGAGCAGAGAACCTGAGAACAGAGTCAATGCCAAGGCCCTGGAATCATGAGTTGATCTGAAGGCCGCGTCTGAACTGATGGACACAACCCGGGACCCAACAATTGACTTCTGAATACCTCCTGGTTCTAGACAGAACCGCTGCTCTGTCATTGTTCAGAAATGCAGGGGATAAGGATTTTGGCTTGGCTGCTGTTGCTTGAGCTATCCGGCCTGCTTCGAGAGCTGGTATAGCTTTTCCTCTTGAAGTCAGTGACTGGGCTATGGACAAACTATTCTCCGATGCCTATTTGCCTAAGAGAATACCTCCATGCCTAGATTTTCCGGGGGGAATGGCACTATGTCTTTAGGTGCTCCGCTTCTGTGGAAGGTGTTGGGAGTTCTCTGTGCCTCTGATTCTGGACCACTTTCTCTGCTCCCAGATGAGGGTCCTTTCCAGCCCCGAGTTCTCTAATCTAGGATCAGCCCTCTTTTCTTTCTCTCACTCTTAATTCACCTACAAGAGGCACCTCTTTCATTTCCTTAGAGATTCCCTAAGCTCACTATCATGTTCCATCATTCTGCCTTCTCTCTTAGAATTTGCATCCTTATTTTCTAGGCTTGTTCTTCTCGGTTCCTAATTGGATCCTCCACTTCTACCATGTTCCCGAACTTTGCATCCAGTCTCCTGCCAATCTTCTCTTCAGGAGTTCTTTAGGTGTTTTTATCTTTATCAGTTTTATCTCTGTGTTTCGAGACTCTCTGATATCTCCTATGTTTTCTGATGTACAGCGAGTATCCAGGCCACAGCTTTCTATCCCGCATCGGGCGTGCTCTATGTAGAGGTTTCACTCTGACTGCCTAGTCGTAATCACTCCTTCTTCCTTTACCTGGGAATCAATTGATTCTTCCATCTTTGCATTGGATCTAAGTCTCTGTCACCTCTCTGTATTCGTTAAACTCATTCTGTTTTCTAACCTGAGGGTAATTTATTTAGGAGGAAGTGATCCGTGAGTGACCCAGGGCTCGCCCTTAAGGTTTGTTGAGTGCATGCGTGTGTGTGTGTGTTTGTGAGAGTGTATGTGGCATGCATGCCACTGCTGTTTGTGTTGTGGCTGACCCTGTCCTGGAGGCCAGTCATTTGCAGTAGCTCTCCTTTCCGGCCGTTTGTTGTTTTTAGGGTCCGGGCTGAATATGCTGAGGTTTACCTTGGTGGGCTCTGGTGTGCCTGTGAAAGGAGAAACTCTACCAACTCAACAGAACGCAGGCCTGCAGAATGCTGTGTTCAGAAGAGAACATGTGGTCAAAGCTTTCTTCTCGTCCCGTATGAGAGTCTGTTCTCCTTGGACTAAGCATCTTGGACTGAGGAAGGCAATCCTCCAAGTGTTCCACTGTTGGTATTTTGTGTTGGCTGGCTAGGGAGTCTCTGTCCTCACATACCTGTCTTGGCCAAGCTCTGTCTTGATGCTGCTGTTGTGAGAGCCAAAATTTATTAGGTCCACATTGAGTCATCTCCACGAACACTGCCTTTCACGGAATCACTGCCACGACTCATCATCTTCCCACTGCGTCTCTTGGTATTGTCTCTCTCTGATCATTGTCTCAGGCTGTCTGCTCCTGGTCGCTTGTTGGTGTCATATGCAGGAAAAAGATGGTGTTCTTTCAAGTTGATGTCTGCCAAGCCTGCTGATAGGAAAACTTCAGCCCTCAACACTTGTGTTGTCAAGTACTCGTGCCCTTCAGACCCTCTGCGTCTCACAGTCAACGGCACTGGGAAACAGGTTCCTTGTGTGTTCCCAGGGTGCCCTGCTCTCCTGTGCTTTGGTCCTCTTCATGGACTCCAGCCCTCTGATCCACGAACCAACCAAATCTCCCCTGAGCCATGTCTCCAACCTTCTCCCATCATCTCTGCACCTTCCGTTCTATTTCGCTCTGGAGTTTACCTTGTAGGCTTCAGGTCAATTTCCACCCCACTGCAGTTGTTGTGGTCATCTTTTTGTTGCCTTCATGGTTGAAGAAGCATGAGGTTATTAGACACTACTACCATCTCAGTGTCTTCATGTCACCACAATTTGTACTGTGACATAAGCAAGAAGGAATTCTTCCACATGTCTCTTATGGCAGTCTTGCGGAGAGCATTGGACTTTGTCACATCTATCATTCTCAGAAAGACAATAAACAGACGATTTCACTAACTCATGACAGTCAAGAAACATACGAAAAAGAAAGGGTATTGGGACAAACATTATGACTCTAATGAGGAATTCAAATGGTGCTGTTTGTTGGAAGGCCGTTTTGTGAGACCACGGGATTCTTGAAGAGGACAAGAGATGACATTCCTTTAAGGAGATTTCCTGAAACTAATGGAATGTGAGATTTCAAGGCATGTCAAATTGAATTGCTACCCACAAGAGACCGAATTCCATTCTCTCGTATTTTAATAATAATTGTGATGTGAAACACACACACACCACACAGCATTAACACATGCACATGCAAACACACAAAGATAAGACATGCAAAATATGGGAAGGAAGCGAGGAATCGTACCAATGAAGCAACCCCAAGAAAATACCATATAGGTGAAAGGCAAATAGAATCCAAGTCAGAAGCCAACCGAAATGAGAAAGTGAACTATTACCTATCAATAATACATTCAGTACTCAGGACTAAAGACTCCCGTCAATACAAACAGTTTGTAACAGTGGTTGAAATTCCAAATCAAAAAAAAAAAAAAAATGGAAACATCCATAAGAAAACAGCAAATATTAAACAGGCTCGTCCTTCTGTTGCCCATAGGAGATTTCCTTCGACTATAAAGATACTCATAGCTTGCAAGTGAAGAAACAGGGAAGATGTAGGTTATGCTATTCCCAAGGAGAAGAGAGCCAAAGTGTTTGTGCCTAAGTCAGCGAGAGTCATTTTATGCCTTCGAGAGAAAAAAGCTAAGCGGAAGGTGTTTTGTCTTGATGGAGCATCAAAACATCAGAAACCTGGAAGAATTGCCAACATATCCACCATGAAAAAAGGTGTATCTAAACGTTGGAAGCCTATGAACACACAGGAATGGAGATGGCGACGTTTATCCAATACTGTTGGCAACTATGATATCCAGGTTAAGCACAGGACAGATTATCTGGATGGGAAGGTGCTAAGGAATAACAGACGTCCACATGGGCATTCGAGACCACCTGAACTTTGGGGGTCCATGAGTAAGATTGCGTCTCTGAGGACAATAAGATATGTTCTTCCCAGCAGCAGACCTAACTTTGTCTATCGCAGGTCATGAGCTCGAGTCCAAATCCAGTCATAATTCATGGAAGAGAAGTCAAAACCTATCCTGTGCACTTATCATCACGAAGGTATGAAAACAGGAAGATATCACTTTCAAATTGGAAATACAGCCAGACACTAAAGTGGAAAACACAACACATTCACGAACTGCAATGAATGCAAGAAAGAAAATCCAAAGGAAAAGAAGAGCCATGAACGAAGGAATTCTAAGAAACTTAGAGGAGGATGCCAAAACATTTTATGGGGAAACAATATAGGGTTAAATGTGTGCATTTCCAAAATTTAAAAACACCGAAAAAGAAAGCCACCTAAAAGGACGACTGAAGGAACAAGATGAAGAAAAACCGAACTCCAAAGTTAACAGAAAAATTGAAATCAGACATGTGATTATCAAAATTAAGGAAATACAAACAAACCAATAGGAAAAAAATCAGGAGATCTCACACTTGAGTTTTGACAACAGGAACAAACCGCAGAAGCCATTACTGGGATAAAACAGGGAGACAAGCACACAGCTGCAAGTATGAAACCACATCACAACTGGTAGCAAGGAAAAAAGAATAACCGAAAAGGCATAGCCACACATTTATGCTAGCAAATCCAAGAACTGAGAGAAAAGGATAAATTCCCAGACACATAGAAACTTCCAAGATTAGGTCAGGAAACCTACAAAATCTCAGCTCTCTAGTTTAGACGGAAGCCTTTGAAGCAGTAATCCAACCCCTGCCAACACACAGAAGGCCAGGTCAAGTCATTTGCTTGGGCCACTCTTCTATGTATTTAGTGAAGGCATTGTCATGTCCTCTCATCAAATCCAGAGATGGAAGAGGTGGGTAAACTCTAATTTACAAGGATAAAGACCCAATTCAAAGAAGGACATTTTAGGAAACCCACCCATGTCATTTCAATAAGGAAAGATAATAAACAATATAATTCTTTCCTTTTCTCCCTGTGACTTCCTTTGGTTTTGAGAGGGCCACATTGTTTTCCTATGAATTGATGTTGTTCTTGTTGCTGTTCTGTTGAGAAAGCCTGCCTATCATCCATCATCCATTTTTGACAGAGTATTCACGGATGCTTTAGTTGCATGGACGTCCTAGTGCTCCTCCTAATATATGCCACAACTCCTGACCACCCATTAATCAGTTCTCTTTTCGGTAGCCCTCATCTGGATTCTCAGAGTCCTGAGTCACTCCTGGTGGGTCTCCTTCTCTGACTTCTTGCCCTTTATTATTCCCTTCCTTAAGTGGGCCAAGGTATTCCTCCCGAGGCACATATTGTGGGTAGCCATATGACATTTCCCTTTGTTTGCTTGCCTTTTCCATTTCCCAACAGCAGGGCATGGGACATTCATGTCAAGGCAAGGTCCAGGGGTTCATTCACTCGACGGCAGAGGAATACTGTGGTGCCGAAATGGACCCAAACTTTCTGATCCACTAGTCCTTGCAAGGGCATTGCGACTCACTCCAAAGTTCTGCTCGAATGGGCCTTGCAAGCCTTCGGTATAGGCCGTCCCTTTCCTTCTGACTAAAGAGTCTTGGTCCACATGTTTATACCCGTTACCACAACAAGTACAGTTAACTAATAATAACAACGGGTTCGGTCCAGGCCTCTTCATTGAGAGTTAGCTCAGATGCAGAATATCACTCTCCTCAAAGACTTTGCAAAGGTATTTAAGGGAAAGCCAGGTAGACAGAGGCCTCATCCCTTAGCCGCGTGTTTCAGAACACTAGGAGACGAGGCCACAGACAGCACCATATAGCGATGCCCTCACCTTTTACCTCCGAAAGGGACTTTCCGTATCTTAGTCATCACTGACCCATAGGCAAAAGACGCTGACAAAGTACGCTCTCACCCACAGGACGACAAACCCCACGGAGAGCTGCTTATACCCGCGAGGCCTCACCTTTTCTTGAGATATCTAGAAATTGTAGTGTAAAAGGACACCTTGCCGTCTCTGGGGATATGTTGGCCTAAAGGAAGGTATACTGAATGTCATTTTCCTTCCTCTATGTCTCCAGAAAGGGGAAGTTGGACATTAACCCACAAGACATCCTGAGTTCTTGATCAGGTTCAGAGGGCTCTTGTTCTGTCCTTCCCGGGGCTTCCTACTTAAAGCCATAGGACACCAAGGTCATGGGAGAGGGACAGCTGCTTCAGTGAAGCCAGCATCTGTGATGTCACAAAGCCTTGAGGTCATAGCAACCACTCCTCATCAACCCAGGCCTGATCACTACACTTGACTGGAGTAGTCATGGGTGGGCCAAGAGGACCCCAAGCCATCCCAAACCGCTGGAGCCGCCTGGGTCTCTCACCAAGGCAGTTTGCGAAGCGAGTCGGTGTCAACTTCTCCATGGCCCAATTCGTAGTATTTGGTCGTGAGTGTCAGCACCAGCCCTCTGGACCTCGGAGAAAGGCAAGGATCCCTCATTCCATCTTAGCCACGACAGGCCAAGAAACTAACAGACCACAAGCAAAGCCTCAGGGGAGGAAATCCGAGCCCTGCGTAAGGGTGAGACCCTCCCACCAAATCATGGAGCATCTCAACAGGAAAAGGTCCACCCAAGGGAAGCTCAAAGTGAACCCCCGCAACCGTGCCAAAGACATGTCTGGAATCTTCCACAGCAAGCACACGAGTACCTCGATGGTCTCCAGAAACGGTGCCAACAAGGCCTCCCAATCTTCCAAAAACACCATTCATCCAAGGCAGACTCTACACCCTAGAACCTTAGGTCCAGGACGGACTCATGTTCTTGGAGTCCACAGAAGCCAACGGAGAGCATGTTGGAAGAGACCCAAGCCCAAGTGAAGCCATCTGAAAGACTTCGGTGCCCATTTCAGGAAGACAACTTGTATGTGCAAAAGGACGCATTGAAGAGGATTCGAATGTGGAAGAACCTTGAGCACTCCCTCATGGTGGATCAGCTACCCTCTGTGGAACTGCATGGAGATGTGGCAGCACAAGCCTGCCTTCACCCTCTCATGACCATCCCCCAAATGGTTACATGCGATAAGCAAACAGTGCCTCTTGAGGAAGATGGGCATGTTCCAATGGAGCCCCGAGAGGATGCACAATGTGTTAACAAGGGGTCAGTACAGCACGACAGACAGCGGATGCTGCAGGTTGGTGAGGAGATCCAGGAAGGCAAAGAACAGGAGAATGAACAAGGAAGCTCCAAGCGAAGGTCGGGCATTTTAGGATGGTGGGAGGTTCTCTATACCTGGCTGCCCTCCATAGGAACCTAGGTCCAAATTCAATAAAACATCCTTTGGCCCCAGTCAATTATTGTGCACTGTTTTTGTCTTTGTTATCTTATCGAACATGCACATGCACGTTTGGACAGAGAGGCAGAGAGATCCCAATCAGGGGGTGGAGCTGGAGAGGGAGAAGCTTACTTGCCCCTGAGCAGAGAACCTGAGAACAGAGTCAATGCCAAGGCCCTGGAATCATGAGTTGATCTGAAGGCCGCGTCTGAACTGATGGACACAACCCGGGACCCAACAATTGACTTCTGAATACCTCCTGGTTCTAGACAGAACCGCTGCTCTGTCATTGTTCAGAAATGCAGGGGATAAGGATTTTGGCTTGGCTGCTGTTGCTTGAGCTATCCGGCCTGCTTCGAGAGCTGGTATAGCTTTTCCTCTTGAAGTCAGTGACTGGGCTATGGACAAACTATTCTCCGATGCCTATTTGCCTAAGAGAATACCTCCATGCCTAGATTTTCCGGGGGGAATGGCACTATGTCTTTAGGTGCTCCGCTTCTGTGGAAGGTGTTGGGAGTTCTCTGTGCCTCTGATTCTGGACCACTTTCTCTGCTCCCAGATGAGGGTCCTTTCCAGCCCCGAGTTCTCTAATCTAGGATCAGCCCTCTTTTCTTTCTCTCACTCTTAATTCACCTACAAGAGGCACCTCTTTCATTTCCTTAGAGATTCCCTAAGCTCACTATCATGTTCCATCATTCTGCCTTCTCTCTTAGAATTTGCATCCTTATTTTCTAGGCTTGTTCTTCTCGGTTCCTAATTGGATCCTCCACTTCTACCATGTTCCCGAACTTTGCATCCAGTCTCCTGCCAATCTTCTCTTCAGGAGTTCTTTAGGTGTTTTTATCTTTATCAGTTTTATCTCTGTGTTTCGAGACTCTCTGATATCTCCTATGTTTTCTGATGTACAGCGAGTATCCAGGCCACAGCTTTCTATCCCGCATCGGGCGTGCTCTATGTAGAGGTTTCACTCTGACTGCCTAGTCGTAATCACTCCTTCTTCCTTTACCTGGGAATCAATTGATTCTTCCATCTTTGCATTGGATCTAAGTCTCTGTCACCTCTCTGTATTCGTTAAACTCATTCTGTTTTCTAACCTGAGGGTAATTTATTTAGGAGGAAGTGATCCGTGAGTGACCCAGGGCTCGCCCTTAAGGTTTGTTGAGTGCATGCGTGTGTGTGTGTTTGTGAGAGTGTATGTGGCATGCATGCCACTGCTGTTTGTGTTGTGGCTGACCCTGTCCTGGAGGCCAGTCATTTGCAGTAGCTCTCCTTTCCGGCCGTTTGTTGTTTTTAGGGTCCGGGCTGAATATGCTGAGGTTTACCTTGGTGGGCTCTGGTGTGCCTGTGAAAGGAGAAACTCTACCAACTCAACAGAACGCAGGCCTGCAGAATGCTGTGTTCAGAAGAGAACATGTGGTCAAAGCTTTCTTCTCGTCCCGTATGGGAGAGTCTGTTCTCCTTGGACTAAGCATCTTGGACTGAGGAAGGCAATCCTCCAAGTGTTCCACTGTTGGTATTTTGTGTTGGCTGGCTAGGGAGTCTCTGTCCTCACATACCTGTCTTGGCCAAGCTCTGTCTTGATGCTGCTGTTGTGAGAGCCAAAATTTATTAGGTCCACATTGAGTCATCTCCACGAACACTGCCTTTCACGGAATCACTCCCACGACTCATCATCTTCCCACTGCGTCTCTTGGTATTGTCTCTCTCTGATCATTGTCTCAGGCTGTCTGCTCCTGGTCGCTTGTTGGTGTCATATGCAGGAAAAAGATGGTGTTCTTTCAAGTTGATGTCTGCCAAGCCTGCTGATAGGAAAACTTCAGCCCTCAACACTTGTGTTGTCAAGTACTCGTGCCCTTCAGACCCTCTGCGTCTCACAGTCAACGGCACTGGGAAACAGGTTCCTTGTGTGTTCCCAGGGTGCCCTGCTCTCCTGTGCTTTGGTCCTCTTCATGGACTCCAGCCCTCTGATCCACGAACCAACCAAATCTCCCCTGAGCCATGTCTCCAACCTTCTCCCATCATCTCTGCACCTTCCGTTCTATTTCGCTCTGGAGTTTACCTTGTAGGCTTCAGGTCAATTTCCACCCCACTGCAGTTGTTGTGGTCATCTTTTTGTTGCCTTCATGGTTGAAGAAGCATGAGGTTATTAGACACTACTACCATCTCAGTGTCTTCATGTCACCACAATTTGTACTGTGACATAAGCAAGAAGGAATTCTTCCACATGTCTCTTATGGCAGTCTTGCGGAGAGCATTGGACTTTGTCACATCTATCATTCTCAGAAAGACAATAAACAGACGATTTCACTAACTCATGACAGTCAAGAAACATACGAAAAAGAAAGGGTATTGGGACAAACATTATGACTCTAATGAGGAATTCAAATGGTGCTGTTTGTTGGAAGGCCGTTTTGTGAGAACACGGGTTTCTTGAAGAGGACAAGAGATGACATTCCTTTAAGGAGATTTCCTGAAACTAATGGAATGTGAGATTTCAAGGCATGTCAAATTGAATTGCTACCCACAAGAGACCGAATTCCATTCTCTCGTATTTTAATAATAATTGTGATGTGAAACACACACACACCACACAGCATTAACACATGCACATGCAAACACACAAAGATAAGACATGCAAAATATGGGAAGGAAGCGAGGAATCGTACCAATGAAGCAACCCCAAGAAAATACCATATAGGTGAAAGGCAAATAGAATCCAAGTCAGAAGCCAACCGAAATGAGAAAGTGAACTATTACCTATCAATAATACATTCAGTACTCAGGACTAAAGACTCCCGTCAATACAAACAGTTTGTAACAGTGGTTGAAATTCCAAATCAAAAAAAAAAAAAAAATGGAAACATCCATAAGAAAACAGCAAATATTAAACAGGCTCGTCCTTCTGTTGCCCATAGGAGATTTCCTTCGACTATAAAGATACTCATAGCTTGCAAGTGAAGAAACAGGGAAGATGTAGGTTATGCTATTCCCAAGGAGAAGAGAGCCAAAGTGTTTGTGCCTAAGTCAGCGAGAGTCATTTTATGCCTTCGAGAGAAAAAAGCTAAGCGGAAGGTGTTTTGTCTTGATGGAGCATCAAAACATCAGAAACCTGGAAGAATTGCCAACATATCCACCATGAAAAAAGGTGTATCTAAACGTTGGAAGCCTATGAACACACAGGAATGGAGATGGCGACGTTTATCCAATACTGTTGGCAACTATGATATCCAGGTTAAGCACAGGACAGATTATCTGGATGGGAAGGTGCTAAGGAATAACAGACGTCCACATGGGCATTCGAGACCACCTGAACTTTGGGGGTCCATGAGTAAGATTGCGTCTCTGAGGACAATAAGATATGTTCTTCCCAGCAGCAGACCTAACTTTGTCTATCGCAGGTCATGAGCTCGAGTCCAAATCCAGTCATAATTCATGGAAGAGAAGTCAAAACCTATCCTGTGCACTTATCATCACGAAGGTATGAAAACAGGAAGATATCACTTTCAAATTGGAAATACAGCCAGACACTAAAGTGGAAAACACAACACATTCACGAACTGCAATGAATGCAAGAAAGAAAATCCAAAGGAAAAGAAGAGCCATGAACGAAGGAATTCTAAGAAACTTAGAGGAGGATGCCAAAACATTTTATGGGGAAACAATATAGGGTTAAATGTGTGCATTTCCAAAATTTAAAAACACCGAAAAAGAAAGCCACCTAAAAGGACGACTGAAGGAACAAGATGAAGAAAAACCGAACTCCAAAGTTAACAGAAAAATTGAAATCAGACATGTGATTATCAAAATTAAGGAAATACAAACAAACCAATAGGAAAAAAATCAGGAGATCTCACACTTGAGTTTTGACAACAGGAACAAACCGCAGAAGCCATTACTGGGATAAAACAGGGAGACAAGCACACAGCTGCAAGTATGAAACCACATCACAACTGGTAGCAAGGAAAAAAGAATAACCGAAAAGGCATAGCCACACATTTATGCTAGCAAATCCAAGAACTGAGAGAAAAGGATAAATTCCCAGACACATAGAAACTTCCAAGATTAGGTCAGGAAACCTACAAAATCTCAGCTCTCTAGTTTAGACGGAAGCCTTTGAAGCAGTAATCCAACCCCTGCCAACACACAGAAGGCCAGGTCAAGTCATTTGCTTGGGCCACTCTTCTATGTATTTAGTGAAGGCATTGTCATGTCCTCTCATCAAATCCAGAGATGGAAGAGGTGGGTAAACTCTAATTTACAAGGATAAAGACCCAATTCAAAGAAGGACATTTTAGGAAACCCACCCATGTCATTTCAATAAGGAAAGATAATAAACAATATAATTCTTTCCTTTTCTCCCTGTGACTTCCTTTGGTTTTGAGAGGGCCACATTGTTTTCCTATGAATTGATGTTGTTCTTGTTGCTGTTCTGTTGAGAAAGCCTGCCTATCATCCATCATCCATTTTTGACAGAGTATTCACGGATGCTTTAGTTGCATGGACGTCCTAGTGCTCCTCCTAATATATGCCACAACTCCTGACCACCCATTAATCAGTTCTCTTTTCGGTAGCCCTCATCTGGATTCTCAGAGTCCTGAGTCACTCCTGGTGGGTCTCCTTCTCTGACTTCTTGCCCTTTATTATTCCCTTCCTTAAGTGGGCCAAGGTATTCCTCCCGAGGCACATATTGTGGGTAGCCATATGACATTTCCCTTTGTTTGCTTGCCTTTTCCATTTCCCAACAGCAGGGCATGGGACATTCATGTCAAGGCAAGGTCCAGGGGTTCATTCACTCGACGGCAGAGGAATACTGTGGTGCCGAAATGGACCCAAACTTTCTGATCCACTAGTCCTTGCAAGGGCATTGCGACTCACTCCAAAGTTCTGCTCGAATGGGCCTTGCAAGCCTTCGGTATAGGCCGTCCCTTTCCTTCTGACTAAAGAGTCTTGGTCCACATGTTTATACCCGTTACCACAACAAGTACAGTTAACTAATAATAACAACGGGTTCGGTCCAGGCCTCTTCATTGAGAGTTAGCTCAGATGCAGAATATCACTCTCCTCAAAGACTTTGCAAAGGTATTTAAGGGAAAGCCAGGTAGACAGAGGCCTCATCCCTTAGCCGCGTGTTTCAGAACACTAGGAGACGAGGCCACAGACAGCACCATATAGCGATGCCCTCACATTTTACCTCCGAAAGGGACTTTCCGTATCTTAGTCATCACTGACCCATAGGCAAAAGACGCTGACAAAGTACGCTCTCACCCACAGGACGACAAACCCCACGGAGAGCTGCTTATACCCGCGAGGCCTCACCTTTTCTTGAGATATCTAGAAATTGTAGTGTAAAAGGACACCTTGCCGTCTCTGGGGATATGTTGGCCTAAAGGAAGGTATACTGAATGTCATTTTCCTTCCTCTATGTCTCCAGAAAGGGGAAGTTGGACATTAACCCACAAGACATCCTGAGTTCTTGATCAGGTTCAGAGGGCTCTTGTTCTGTCCTTCCCGGGGCTTCCTACTTAAAGCCATAGGACACCAAGGTCATGGGAGAGGGACAGCTGCTTCAGTGAAGCCAGCATCTGTGATGTCACAAAGCCTTGAGGTCATAGCAACCACTCCTCATCAACCCAGGCCTGATCACTACACTTGACTGGAGTAGTCATGGGTGGGCCAAGAGGACCCCAAGCCATCCCAAACCGCTGGAGCCGCCTGGGTCTCTCACCAAGGCAGTTTGCGAAGCGAGTCGGTGTCAACTTCTCCATGGCCCAATTCGTAGTATTTGGTCGTGAGTGTCAGCACCAGCCCTCTGGACCTCGGAGAAAGGCAAGGATCCCTCATTCCATCTTAGCCACGACAGGCCAAGAAACTAACAGACCACAAGCAAAGCCTCAGGGGAGGAAATCCGAGCCCTGCGTAAGGGTGAGACCCTCCCACCAAATCATGGAGCATCTCAACAGGAAAAGGTCCACCCAAGGGAAGCTCAAAGTGAACCCCCGCAACCGTGCCAAAGACATGTCTGGAATCTTCCACAGCAAGCACACGAGTACCTCGATGGTCTCCAGAAACGGTGCCAACAAGGCCTCCCAATCTTCCAAAAACACCATTCATCCAAGGCAGACTCTACACCCTAGAACCTTAGGTCCAGGACGGACTCATGTTCTTGGAGTCCACAGAAGCCAACGGAGAGCATGTTGGAAGAGACCCAAGCCCAAGTGAAGCCATCTGAAAGACTTCGGTGCCCATTTCAGGAAGACAACTTGTATGTGCAAAAGGACGCATTGAAGAGGATTCGAATGTGGAAGAACCTTGAGCACTCCCTCATGGTGGATCAGCTACCCTCTGTGGAACTGCATGGAGATGTGGCAGCACAAGCCTGCCTTCACCCTCTCATGACCATCCCCCAAATGGTTACATGCGATAAGCAAACAGTGCCTCTTGAGGAAGATGGGCATGTTCCAATGGAGCCCCGAGAGGATGCACAATGTGTTAACAAGGGGTCAGTACAGCACGACAGACAGCGGATGCTGCAGGTTGGTGAGGAGATCCAGGAAGGCAAAGAACAGGAGAATGAACAAGGAAGCTCCAAGCAAAGGTCGGGCATTTTAGGATGGTGGGAGGTTCTCTATACCTGGCTGCCCTCCATAGGAACCTAGGTCCAAATTCAATAAAACATCCTTTGGCCCCAGTCAATTATTGTGCACTGTTTTTGTCTTTGTTATCTTATCGAACATGCACATGCACGTTTGGACAGAGAGGCAGAGAGATCCCAATCAGGGGGTGGAGCTGGAGAGGGAGAAGCTTACTTGCCCCTGAGCAGAGAACCTGAGAACAGAGTCAATGCCAAGGCCCTGGAATCATGAGTTGATCTGAAGGCCGCGTCTGAACTGATGGACACAACCCGGGACCCAACAATTGACTTCTGAATACCTCCTGGTTCTAGACAGAACCGCTGCTCTGTCATTGTTCAGAAATGCAGGGGATAAGGATTTTGGCTTGGCTGCTGTTGCTTGAGCTATCCGGCCTGCTTCGAGAGCTGGTATAGCTTTTCCTCTTGAAGTCAGTGACTGGGCTATGGACAAACTATTCTCCGATGCCTATTTGCCTAAGAGAATACCTCCATGCCTAGATTTTCCGGGGGGAATGGCACTATGTCTTTAGGTGCTCCGCTTCTGTGGAAGGTGTTGGGAGTTCTCTGTGCCTCTGATTCTGGACCACTTTCTCTGCTCCCAGATGAGGGTCCTTTCCAGCCCCGAGTTCTCTAATCTAGGATCAGCCCTCTTTTCTTTCTCTCACTCTTAATTCACCTACAAGAGGCACCTCTTTCATTTCCTTAGAGATTCCCTAAGCTCACTATCATGTTCCATCATTCTGCCTTCTCTCTTAGAATTTGCATCCTTATTTTCTAGGCTTGTTCTTCTCGGTTCCTAATTGGATCCTCCACTTCTACCATGTTCCCGAACTTTGCATCCAGTCTCCTGCCAATCTTCTCTTCAGGAGTTCTTTAGGTGTTTTTATCTTTATCAGTTTTATCTCTGTGTTTCGAGACTCTCTGATATCTCCTATGTTTTCTGATGTACAGCGAGTATCCAGGCCACAGCTTTCTATCCCGCATCGGGCGTGCTCTATGTAGAGGTTTCACTCTGACTGCCTAGTCGTAATCACTCCTTCTTCCTTTACCTGGGAATCAATTGATTCTTCCATCTTTGCATTGGATCTAAGTCTCTGTCACCTCTCTGTATTCGTTAAACTCATTCTGTTTTCTAACCTGAGGGTAATTTATTTAGGAGGAAGTGATCCGTGAGTGACCCAGGGCTCGCCCTTAAGGTTTGTTGAGTGCATGCGTGTGTGTGTGTTTGTGAGAGTGTATGTGGCATGCATGCCACTGCTGTTTGTGTTGTGGCTGACCCTGTCCTGGAGGCCAGTCATTTGCAGTAGCTCTCCTTTCCGGCCGTTTGTTGTTTTTAGGGTCCGGGCTGAATATGCTGAGGTTTACCTTGGTGGGCTCTGGTGTGCCTGTGAAAGGAGAAACTCTACGAACTCAACAGAACGCAGGCCTGCAGAATGCTGTGTTCAGAAGAGAACATGTGGTCAAAGCTTTCTTCTCGTCCCGTATGGGAGAGTCTGTTCTCCTTGGACTAAGCATCTTGGACTGAGGAAGGCAATCCTCCAAGTGTTCCACTGTTGGTATTTTGTGTTGGCTGGCTAGGGAGTCTCTGTCCTCACATACCTGTCTTGGCCAAGCTCTGTCTTGATGCTGCTGTTGTGAGAGCCAAAATTTATTAGGTCCACATTGAGTCATCTCCACGAACACTGCCTTTCACGGAATCACTCCCACGACTCATCATCTTCCCACTGCGTCTCTTGGTATTGTCTCTCTCTGATCATTGTCTCAGGCTGTCTGCTCCTGGTCGCTTGTTGGTGTCATATGCAGGAAAAAGATGGTGTTCTTTCAAGTTGATGTCTGCCAAGCCTGCTGATAGGAAAACTTCAGCCCTCAACACTTGTGTTGTCAAGTACTCGTGCCCTTCAGACCCTCTGCGTCTCACAGTCAACGGCACTGGGAAACAGGTTCCTTGTGTGTTCCCAGGGTGCCCTGCTCTCCTGTGCTTTGGTCCTCTTCATGGACTCCAGCCCTCTGATCCACGAACCAACCAAATCTCCCCTGAGCCATGTCTCCAACCTTCTCCCATCATCTCTGCACCTTCCGTTCTATTTCGCTGTGGAGTTTACCTTGTAGGCTTCAGGTCAATTTCCACCCCACTGCAGTTGTTGTGGTCATCTTTTTGTTGCCTTCATGGTTGAAGAAGCATGAGGTTATTAGACACTACTACCATCTCAGTGTCTTCATGTCACCACAATTTGTACTGTGACATAAGCAAGAAGGAATTCTTCCACATGTCTCTTATGGCAGTCTTGCGGAGAGCATTGGACTTTGTCACATCTATCATTCTCAGAAAGACAATAAACAGACGATTTCACTAACTCATGACAGTCAAGAAACATACGAAAAAGAAAGGGTATTGGGACAAACATTATGACTCTAATGAGGAATTCAAATGGTGCTGTTTGTTGGAAGGCCGTTTTGTGAGAACACGGGTTTCTTGAAGAGGACAAGAGATGACATTCCTTTAAGGAGATTTCCTGAAACTAATGGAATGTGAGATTTCAAGGCATGTCAAATTGAATTGCTACCCACAAGAGACCGAATTCCATTCTCTCGTATTTTAATAATAATTGTGATGTGAAACACACACACACCACACAGCATTAACACATGCACATGCAAACACACAAAGATAAGACATGCAAAATATGGGAAGGAAGCGAGGAATCGTACCAATGAAGCAACCCCAAGAAAATACCATATAGGTGAAAGGCAAATAGAATCCAAGTCAGAAGCCAACCGAAATGAGAAAGTGAACTATTACCTATCAATAATACATTCAGTACTCAGGACTAAAGACTCCCGTCAATACAAACAGTTTGTAACAGTGGTTGAAATTCCAAATCAAAAAAAAAAAAAAAATGGAAACATCCATAAGAAAACAGCAAATATTAAACAGGCTCGTCCTTCTGTTGCCCATAGGAGATTTCCTTCGACTATAAAGATACTCATAGCTTGCAAGTGAAGAAACAGGGAAGATGTAGGTTATGCTATTCCCAAAGAGAAGAGAGCCAAAGTGTTTGTGCCTAAGTCAGCGAGAGTCATTTTATGCCTTCGAGAGAAAAAAGCTAAGCGGAAGGTGTTTTGTCTTGATGGAGCATCAAAACATCAGAAACCTGGAAGAATTGCCAACATATCCACCATGAAAAAAGGTGTATCTAAACGTTGGAAGCCTATGAACACACAGGAATGGAGATGGCGACGTTTATCCAATACTGTTGGCAACTATGATATCCAGGTTAAGCACAGGACAGATTATCTGGATGGGAAGGTGCTAAGGAATAACAGACGTCCACATGGGCATTCGAGACCACCTGAACTTTGGGGGTCCATGAGTAAGATTGCGTCTCTGAGGACAATAAGATATGTTCTTCCCGGCAGCAGACCTAACTTTGTCTATCGCAGGTCATGAGCTCGAGTCCAAATCCAGTCATAATTCATGGAAGAGAAGTCAAAACCTATCCTGTGCACTTATCATCACGAAGGTATGAAAACAGGAAGATATCACTTTCAAATTGGAAATACAGCCAGACACTAAAGTGGAAAACACAACACATTCACGAACTGCAATGAATGCAAGAAAGAAAATCCAAAGGAAAAGAAGAGCCATGAACGAAGGAATTCTAAGAAACTTAGAGGAGGATGCCAAAACATTTTATGGGGAAACAATATAGGGTTAAATGTGTGCATTTCCAAAATTTAAAAACACCGAAAAAGAAAGCCACCTAAAAGGACGACTGAAGGAACAAGATGAAGAAAAACCGAACTCCAAAGTTAACAGAAAAATTGAAATCAGACATGTGATTATCAAAATTAAGGAAATACAAACAAACCAATAGGAAAAAAATCAGGAGATCTCACACTTGAGTTTTGACAACAGGAACAAACCGCAGAAGCCATTACTGGGATAAAACAGGGAGACAAGCACACAGCTGCAAGTATGAAACCACATCACAACTGGTAGCAAGGAAAAAAGAATAACCGAAAAGGCATAGCCACACATTTATGCTAGCAAATCCAAGAACTGAGAGAAAAGGATAAATTCCCAGACACATAGAAACTTCCAAGATTAGGTCAGGAAACCTACAAAATCTCAGCTCTCTAGTTTAGACGGAAGCCTTTGAAGCAGTAATCCAACCCCTGCCAACACACAGAAGGCCAGGTCAAGTCATTTGCTTGGGCCACTCTTCTATGTATTTAGTGAAGGCATTGTCATGTCCTCTCATCAAATCCAGAGATGGAAGAGGTGGGTAAACTCTAATTTACAAGGATAAAGACCCAATTCAAAGAAGGACATTTTAGGAAACCCACCCATGTCATTTCAATAAGGAAAGATAATAAACAATATAATTCTTTCCTTTTCTCCCTGTGACTTCCTTTGGTTTTGAGAGGGCCACATTGTTTTCCTATGAATTGATGTTGTTCTTGTTGCTGTTCTGTTGAGAAAGCCTGCCTATCATCCATCATCCATTTTTGACAGAGTATTCACGGATGCTTTAGTTGCATGGACGTCCTAGTGCTCCTCCTAATATATGCCACAACTCCTGACCACCCATTAATCAGTTCTCTTTTCGGTAGCCCTCATCTGGATTCTCAGAGTCCTGAGTCACTCCTGGTGGGTCTCCTTCTCTGACTTCTTGCCCTTTATTATTCCCTTCCTTAAGTGGGCCAAGGTATTCCTCCCGAGGCACATATTGTGGGTAGCCATATGACATTTCCCTTTGTTTGCTTGCCTTTTCCATTTCCCAACAGCAGGGCATGGGACATTCATGTCAAGGCAAGGTCCAGGGGTTCATTCACTCGACGGCAGAGGAATACTGTGGTGCCGAAATGGACCCAAACTTTCTGATCCACTAGTCCTTGCAAGGGCATTGCGACTCACTCCAAAGTTCTGCTCGAATGGGCCTTGCAAGCCTTCGGTATAGGCCGTCCCTTTCCTTCTGACTAAAGAGTCTTGGTCCACATGTTTATACCCGTTACCACAACAAGTACAGTTAACTAATAATAACAACGGGTTCGGTCCAGGCCTCTTCATTGAGAGTTAGCTCAGATGCAGAATATCACTCTCCTCAAAGACTTTGCAAAGGTATTTAAGGGAAAGCCAGGTAGACAGAGGCCTCATCCCTTAGCCGCGTGTTTCAGAACACTAGGAGACGAGGCCACAGACAGCACCATATAGCGATGCCCTCACCTTTTACCTCCGAAAGGGACTTTCCGTATCTTAGTCATCACTGACCCATAGGCAAAAGACGCTGACAAAGTACGCTCTCACCCACAGGACGACAAACCCCACGGAGAGCTGCTTATACCCGCGAGGCCTCACCTTTTCTTGAGATATCTAGAAATTGTAGTGTAAAAGGACACCTTGCCGTCTCTGGGGATATGTTGGCCTAAAGGAAGGTATACTGAATGTCATTTTCCTTCCTCTATGTCTCCAGAAAGGGGAAGTTGGACATTAACCCACAAGACATCCTGAGTTCTTGATCAGGTTCAGAGGGCTCTTGTTCTGTCCTTCCCGGGGCTTCCTACTTAAAGCCATAGGACACCAAGGTCATGGGAGAGGGACAGCTGCTTCAGTGAAGCCAGCATCTGTGATGTCACAAAGCCTTGAGGTCATAGCAACCACTCCTCATCAACCCAGGCCTGATCACTACACTTGACTGGAGTAGTCATGGGTGGGCCAAGAGGACCCCAAGCCATCCCAAACCGCTGGAGCCGCCTGGGTCTCTCACCAAGGCAGTTTGCGAAGCGAGTCGGTGTCAACTTCTCCATGGCCCAATTCGTAGTATTTGGTCGTGAGTGTCAGCACCAGCCCTCTGGACCTCGGAGAAAGGCAAGGATCCCTCATTCCATCTTAGCCACGACAGGCCAAGAAACTAACAGACCACAAGCAAAGCCTCAGGGGAGGAAATCCGAGCCCTGCGTAAGGGTGAGACCCTCCCACCAAATCATGGAGCATCTCAACAGGAAAAGGTCCACCCAAGGGAAGCTCAAAGTGAACCCCCGCAACCGTGCCAAAGACATGTCTGGAATCTTCCACAGCAAGCACACGAGTACCTCGATGGTCTCCAGAAACGGTGCCAACAAGGCCTCCCAATCTTCCAAAAACACCATTCATCCAAGGCAGACTCTACACCCTAGAACCTTAGGTCCAGGACGGACTCATGTTCTTGGAGTCCACAGAAGCCAACGGAGAGCATGTTGGAAGAGACCCAAGCCCAAGTGAAGCCATCTGAAAGACTTCGGTGCCCATTTCAGGAAGACAACTTGTATGTGCAAAAGGACGCATTGAAGAGGATTCGAATGTGGAAGAACCTTGAGCACTCCCTCATGGTGGATCAGCTACCCTCTGTGGAACTGCATGGAGATGTGGCAGCACAAGCCTGCCTTCACCCTCTCATGACCATCCCCCAAATGGTTACATGCGATAAGCAAACAGTGCCTCTTGAGGAAGATGGGCATGTTCCAATGGAGCCCCGAGAGGATGCACAATGTGTTAACAAGGGGTCAGTACAGCACGACAGACAGCGGATGCTGCAGGTTGGTGAGGAGATCCAGGAAGGCAAAGAACAGGAGAATGAACAAGGAAGCTCCAAGCGAAGGTCGGGCATTTTAGGATGGTGGGAGGTTCTCTATACCTGGCTGCCCTCCATAGGAACCTAGGTCCAAATTCAATAAAACATCCTTTGGCCCCAGTCAATTATTGTGCACTGTTTTTGTCTTTGTTATCTTATCGAACATGCACATGCACGTTTGGACAGAGAGGCAGAGAGATCCCAATCAGGGGGTGGAGCTGGAGAGGGAGAAGCTTACTTGCCCCTGAGCAGAGAACCTGAGAACAGAGTCAATGCCAAGGCCCTGGAATCATGAGTTGATCTGAAGGCCGCGTCTGAACTGATGGACACAACCCGGGACCCAACAATTGACTTCTGAATACCTCCTGGTTCTAGACAGAACCGCTGCTCTGTCATTGTTCAGAAATGCAGGGGATAAGGATTTTGGCTTGGCTGCTGTTGCTTGAGCTATCCGGCCTGCTTCGAGAGCTGGTATAGCTTTTCCTCTTGAAGTCAGTGACTGGGCTATGGACAAACTATTCTCCGATGCCTATTTGCCTAAAGAGAATACCTCCATGCCTAGATTTTCCGGGGGGAATGGCACTATGTCTTTAGGTGCTCCGCTTCTGTGGAAGGTGTTGGGAGTTCTCTGTGCCTCTGATTCTGGACCACTTTCTCTGCTCCCAGATGAGGGTCCTTTCCAGCCCCGAGTTCTCTAATCTAGGATCAGCCCTCTTTTCTTTCTCTCACTCTTAATTCACCTACAAGAGGCACCTCTTTCATTTCCTTAGAGATTCCCTAAGCTCACTATCATGTTCCATCATTCTGCCTTCTCTCTTAGAATTTGCATCCTTATTTTCTAGGCTTGTTCTTCTCGGTTCCTAATTGGATCCTCCACTTCTACCATGTTCCCGAACTTTGCATCCAGTCTCCTGCCAATCTTCTCTTCAGGAGTTCTTTAGGTGTTTTTATCTTTATCAGTTTTATCTCTGTGTTTCGAGACTCTCTGATATCTCCTATGTTTTCTGATGTACAGCGAGTATCCAGGCCACAGCTTTCTATCCCGCATCGGGCGTGCTCTATGTAGAGGTTTCACTCTGACTGCCTAGTCGTAATCACTCCTTCTTCCTTTACCTGGGAATCAATTGATTCTTCCATCTTTGCATTGGATCTAAGTCTCTGTCACCTCTCTGTATTCGTTAAACTCATTCTGTTTTCTAACCTGAGGGTAATTTATTTAGGAGGAAGTGATCCGTGAGTGACCCAGGGCTCGCCCTTAAGGTTTGTTGAGTGCATGCGTGTGTGTGTGTTTGTGAGAGTGTATGTGGCATGCATGCCACTGCTGTTTGTGTTGTGGCTGACCCTGTCCTGGAGGCCAGTCATTTGCAGTAGCTCTCCTTTCCGGCCGTTTGTTGTTTTTAGGGTCCGGGCTGAATATGCTGAGGTTTACCTTGGTGGGCTCTGGTGTGCCTGTGAAAGGAGAAACTCTACGAACTCAACAGAACGCAGGCCTGCAGAATGCTGTGTTCAGAAGAGAACATGTGGTCAAAGCTTTCTTCTCGTCCCGTATGGGAGAGTCTGTTCTCCTTGGACTAAGCATCTTGGACTGAGGAAGGCAATCCTCCAAGTGTTCCACTGTTGGTATTTTGTGTTGGCTGGCTAGGGAGTCTCTGTCCTCACATACCTGTCTTGGCCAAGCTCTGTCTTGATGCTGCTGTTGTGAGAGCCAAAATTTATTAGGTCCACATTGAGTCATCTCCACGAACACTGCCTTTCACGGAATCACTCCCACGACTCATCATCTTCCCACTGCGTCTCTTGGTATTGTCTCTCTCTGATCATTGTCTCAGGCTGTCTGCTCCTGGTCGCTTGTTGGTGTCATATGCAGGAAAAAGATGGTGTTCTTTCAAGTTGATGTCTGCCAAGCCTGCTGATAGGAAAACTTCAGCCCTCAACACTTGTGTTGTCAAGTACTCGTGCCCTTCAGACCCTCTGCGTCTCACAGTCAACGGCACTGGGAAACAGGTTCCTTGTGTGTTCCCAGGGTGCCCTGCTCTCCTGTGCTTTGGTCCTCTTCATGGACTCCAGCCCTCTGATCCACGAACCAACCAAATCTCCCCTGAGCCATGTCTCCAACCTTCTCCCATCATCTCTGCACCTTCCGTTCTATTTCGCTCTGGAATTTACCTTGTAGGCTTCAGGTCAATTTCCACCCCACTGCAGTTGTTGTGGTCATCTTTTTGTTGCCTTCATGGTTGAAGAAGCATGAGGTTATTAGACACTACTACCATCTCAGTGTCTTCATGTCACCACAATTTGTACTGTGACATAAGCAAGAAGGAATTCTTCCACATGTCTCTTATGGCAGTCTTGCGGAGAGCATTGGACTTTGTCACATCTATCATTCTCAGAAAGACAATAAACAGACGATTTCACTAACTCATGACAGTCAAGAAACATACGAAAAAGAAAGGGTATTGGGACAAACATTATGACTCTAATGAGGAATTCAAATGGTGCTGTTTGTTGGAAGGCCGTTTTGTGAGAACACGGGTTTCTTGAAGAGGACAAGAGATGACATTCCTTTAAGGAGATTTCCTGAAACTAATGGAATGTGAGATTTCAAGGCATGTCAAATTGAATTGCTACCCACAAGAGACCGAATTCCATTCTCTCGTATTTTAATAATAATTGTGATGTGAAACACACACACACCACACAGCATTAACACATGCACATGCAAACACACAAAGATAAGACATGCAAAATATGGGAAGGAAGCGAGGAATCGTACCAATGAAGCAACCCCAAGAAAATACCATATAGGTGAAAGGCAAATAGAATCCAAGTCAGAAGCCAACCGAAATGAGAAAGTGAACTATTACCTATCAATAATACATTCAGTACTCAGGACTAAAGACTCCCGTCAATACAAACAGTTTGTAACAGTGGTTGAAATTCCAAATCAAAAAAAAAAAAAAAAATGGAAACATCCATAAGAAAACAGCAAATATTAAACAGGCTCGTCCTTCTGTTGCCCATAGGAGATTTCCTTCGACTATAAAGATACTCATAGCTTGCAAGTGAAGAAACAGGGAAGATGTAGGTTATGCTATTCCCAAGGAGAAGAGAGCCAAAGTGTTTGTGCCTAAGTCAGCGAGAGTCATTTTATGCCTTCGAGAGAAAAAAGCTAAGCGGAAGGTGTTTTGTCTTGATGGAGCATCAAAACATCAGAAACCTGGAAGAATTGCCAACATATCCACCATGAAAAAAGGTGTATCTAAACGTTGGAAGCCTATGAACACACAGGAATGGAGATGGCGACGTTTATCCAATACTGTTGGCAACTATGATATCCAGGTTAAGCACAGGACAGATTATCTGGATGGGAAGGTGCTAAGGAATAACAGACGTCCACATGGGCATTCGAGACCACCTGAACTTTGGGGGTCCATGAGTAAGATTGCGTCTCTGAGGACAATAAGATATGTTCTTCCCGGCAGCAGACCTAACTTTGTCTATCGCAGGTCATGAGCTCGAGTCCAAATCCAGTCATAATTCATGGAAGAGAAGTCAAAACCTATCCTGTGCACTTATCATCACGAAGGTATGAAAACAGGAAGATATCACTTTCAAATTGGAAATACAGCCAGACACTAAAGTGGAAAACACAACACATTCACGAACTGCAATGAATGCAAGAAAGAAAATCCAAAGGAAAAGAAGAGCCATGAACGAAGGAATTCTAAGAAACTTAGAGGAGGATGCCAAAACATTTTATGGGGAAACAATATAGGGTTAAATGTGTGCATTTCCAAAATTTAAAAACACCGAAAAAGAAAGCCACCTAAAAGGACGACTGAAGGAACAAGATGAAGAAAAACCGAACTCCAAAGTTAACAGAAAAATTGAAATCAGACATGTGATTATCAAAATTAAGGAAATACAAACAAACCAATAGGAAAAAAATCAGGAGATCTCACACTTGAGTTTTGACAACAGGAACAAACCGCAGAAGCCATTACTGGGATAAAACAGGGAGACAAGCACACAGCTGCAAGTATGAAACCACATCACAACTGGTAGCAAGGAAAAAAGAATAACCGAAAAGGCATAGCCACACATTTATGCTAGCAAATCCAAGAACTGAGAGAAAAGGATAAATTCCCAGACACATAGAAACTTCCAAGATTAGGTCAGGAAACCTACAAAATCTCAGCTCTCTAGTTTAGACGGAAGCCTTTGAAGCAGTAATCCAACCCCTGCCAACACACAGAAGGCCAGGTCAAGTCATTTGCTTGGGCCACTCTTCTATGTATTTAGTGAAGGCATTGTCATGTCCTCTCATCAAATCCAGAGATGGAAGAGGTGGGTAAACTCTAATTTACAAGGATAAAGACCCAATTCAAAGAAGGACATTTTAGGAAACCCACCCATGTCATTTCAATAAGGAAAGATAATAAACAATATAATTCTTTCCTTTTCTCCCTGTGACTTCCTTTGGTTTTGAGAGGGCCACATTGTTTTCCTATGAATTGATGTTGTTCTTGTTGCTGTTCTGTTGAGAAAGCCTGCCTATCATCCATCATCCATTTTTGACAGAGTATTCACGGATGCTTTAGTTGCATGGACGTCCTAGTGCTCCTCCTAATATATGCCACAACTCCTGACCACCCATTAATCAGTTCTCTTTTCGGTAGCCCTCATCTGGATTCTCAGAGTCCTGAGTCACTCCTGGTGGGTCTCCTTCTCTGACTTCTTGCCCTTTATTATTCCCTTCCTTAAGTGGGCCAAGGTATTCCTCCCGAGGCACATATTGTGGGTAGCCATATGACATTTCCCTTTGTTTGCTTGCCTTTTCCATTTCCCAACAGCAGGGCATGGGACATTCATGTCAAGGCAAGGTCCAGGGGTTCATTCACTCGACGGCAGAGGAATACTGTGGTGCCGAAATGGACCCAAACTTTCTGATCCACTAGTCCTTGCAAGGGCATTGCGACTCACTCCAAAGTTCTGCTCGAATGGGCCTTGCAAGCCTTCGGTATAGGCCGTCCCTTTCCTTCTGACTAAAGAGTCTTGGTCCACATGTTTATACCCGTTACCACAACAAGTACAGTTAACTAATAATAACAACGGGTTCGGTCCAGGCCTCTTCATTGAGAGTTAGCTCAGATGCAGAATATCACTCTCCTCAAAGACTTTGCAAAGGTATTTAAGGGAAAGCCAGGTAGACAGAGGCCTCATCCCTTAGCCGCGTGTTTCAGAACACTAGGAGACGAGGCCACAGACAGCACCATATAGCGATGCCCTCACCTTTTACCTCCGAAAGGGACTTTCCGTATCTTAGTCATCACTGACCCATAGGCAAAAGACGCTGACAAAGTACGCTCTCACCCACAGGACGACAAACCCCACGGAGAGCTGCTTATACCCGCGAGGCCTCACCTTTTCTTGAGATATCTAGAAATTGTAGTGTAAAAGGACACCTTGCCGTCTCTGGGGATATGTTGGCCTAAAGGAAGGTATACTGAATGTCATTTTCCTTCCTCTATGTCTCCAGAAAGGGGAAGTTGGACATTAACCCACAAGACATCCTGAGTTCTTGATCAGGTTCAGAGGGCTCTTGTTCTGTCCTTCCCGGGGCTTCCTACTTAAAGCCATAGGACACCAAGGTCATGGGAGAGGGACAGCTGCTTCAGTGAAGCCAGCATCTGTGATGTCACAAAGCCTTGAGGTCATAGCAACCACTCCTCATCAACCCAGGCCTGATCACTACACTTGACTGGAGTAGTCATGGGTGGGCCAAGAGGACCCCAAGCCATCCCAAACCGCTGGAGCCGCCTGGGTCTCTCACCAAGGCAGTTTGCGAAGCGAGTCGGTGTCAACTTCTCCATGGCCCAATTCGTAGTATTTGGTCGTGAGTGTCAGCACCAGCCCTCTGGACCTCGGAGAAAGGCAAGGATCCCTCATTCCATCTTAGCCACGACAGGCCAAGAAACTAACAGACCACAAGCAAAGCCTCAGGGGAGGAAATCCGAGCCCTGCGTAAGGGTGAGACCCTCCCACCAAATCATGGAGCATCTCAACAGGAAAAGGTCCACCCAAGGGAAGCTCAAAGTGAACCCCCGCAACCGTGCCAAAGACATGTCTGGAATCTTCCACAGCAAGCACACGAGTACCTCGATGGTCTCCAGAAAC
Organism: Mustela nivalis; assembly: GCF_964662115.1. Lineage (NCBI taxonomy): Eukaryota > Metazoa > Chordata > Mammalia > Carnivora > Mustelidae > Mustela > Mustela nivalis. Next base: position 183,754 of record NW_028135610.1, read on the forward strand.
GGTGCCAACAAGGCCTCCCAATCTTCCAAAAACACCATTCATCCAAGGCAGACTCTACACCCTAGAACCTTAGGTCCAGGACGGACTCATGTTCTTGGAGTCCACAGAAGCCAACAGAGAGCATGTTGGAAGAGACCCAAGCCCAAGTGAAGCCATCTGAAAGACTTCGGTGCCCATTTCAGGAAGACAACTTGTATGTGCAAAAGGACGCATTGAAGAGGATTCGAATGTGGAAGAACCTTGAGCACTCCCTCATGGTGGATCAGCTACCCTCTGTGGAACTGCATGGAGATGTGGCAGCACAAGCCTGCCTTCACCCTCTCATGACCATCCCCCAAATGGTTACATGCGATAAGCAAACAGTGCCTCTTGAGGAAGATGGGCATGTTCCAATGGAGCCCCGAGAGGATGCACAATGTGTTAACAAGGGGTCAGTACAGCACGACAGACAGCGGATGCTGCAGGTTGGTGAGGAGATCCAGGAAGGCAAAGAACAGGAGAATGAACAAGGAAGCTCCAAGCGAAGGTCGGGCATTTTAGGATGGTGGGAGGTTCTCTATACCTGGCTGCCCTCCATAGGAACCTAGGTCCAAATTCAATAAAACATCCTTTGGCCCCAGTCAATTATTGTGCACTGTTTTTGTCTTTGTTATCTTATCGAACATGCACATGCACGTTTGGACAGAGAGGCAGAGAGATCCCAATCAGGGGGTGGAGCTGGAGAGGGAGAAGCTTACTTGCCCCTGAGCAGAGAACCTGAGAACAGAGTCAATGCCAAGGCCCTGGAATCATGAGTTGATCTGAAGGCCGCGTCTGAACTGATGGACACAACCCGGGACCCAACAATTGACTTCTGAATACCTCCTGGTTCTAGACAGAACCGCTGCTCTGTCATTGTTCAGAAATGCAGGGGATAAGGATTTTGGCTTGGCTGCTGTTGCTTGAGCTATCCGGCCTGCTTCGAGAGCTGGTATAGCTTTTCCTCTTGAAGTCAGTGACTGGGCTATGGACAAACTATTCTCCGATGCCTATTTGCCTAAGAGAATACCTCCATGCCTAGATTTTCCGGGGGGAATGGCACTATGTCTTTAGGTGCTCCGCTTCTGTGGAAGGTGTTGGGAGTTCTCTGTGCCTCTGATTCTGGACCACTTTCTCTGCTCCCAGATGAGGGTCCTTTCCAGCCCCGAGTTCTCTAATCTAGGATCAGCCCTCTTTTCTTTCTCTCACTCTTAATTCACCTACAAGAGGCACCTCTTTCATTTCCTTAGAGATTCCCTAAGCTCACTATCATGTTCCATCATTCTGCCTTCTCTCTTAGAATTTGCATCCTTATTTTCTAGGCTTGTTCTTCTCGGTTCCTAATTGGATCCTCCACTTCTACCATGTTCCCGAACTTTGCATCCAGTCTCCTGCCAATCTTCTCTTCAGGAGTTCTTTAGGTGTTTTTATCTTTATCAGTTTTATCTCTGTGTTTCGAGACTCTCTGATATCTCCTATGTTTTCTGATGTACAGCGAGTATCCAGGCCACAGCTTTCTATCCCGCATCGGGCGTGCTCTATGTAGAGGTTTCACTCTGACTGCCTAGTCGTAATCACTCCTTCTTCCTTTACCTGGGAATCAATTGATTCTTCCATCTTTGCATTGGATCTAAGTCTCTGTCACCTCTCTGTATTCGTTAAACTCATTCTGTTTTCTAACCTGAGGGTAATTTATTTAGGAGGAAGTGATCCGTGAGTGACCCAGGGCTCGCCCTTAAGGTTTGTTGAGTGCATGCGTGTGTGTGTGTGTTTGTGAGAGTGTATGTGGCATGCATGCCACTGCTGTTTGTGTTGTGGCTGACCCTGTCCTGGAGGCCAGTCATTTGCAGTAGCTCTCCTTTCCGGCCGTTTGTTGTTTTTAGGGTCCGGGCTGAATATGCTGAGGTTTACCTTGGTGGGCTCTGGTGTGCCTGTGAAAGGAGAAACTCTACCAACTCAACAGAACGCAGGCCTGCAGAATGCTGTGTTCAGAAGAGAACATGTGGTCAAAGCTTTCTTCTCGTCCCGTATGGGAGAGTCTGTTCTCCTTGGACTAAGCATCTTGGACTGAGGAAGGCAATCCTCCAAGTGTTCCACTGTTGGTATTTTGTGTTGGCTGGCTAGGGAGTCTCTGTCCTCACATACCTGTCTTGGCCAAGCTCTGTCTTGATGCTGCTGTTGTGAGAGCCAAAATTTATTAGGTCCACATTGAGTCATCTCCACGAACACTGCCTTTCACGGAATCACTCCCACGACTCATCATCTTCCCACTGCGTCTCTTGGTATTGTCTCTCTCTGATCATTGTCTCCAGGCTGTCTGCTCCTGGTCGCTTGTTGGTGTCATATGCAGGAAAAAGATGGTGTTCTTTCAAGTTGATGTCTGCCAAGCCTGCTGATAGGAAAACTTCAGCCCTCAACACTTGTGTTGTCAAGTACTCGTGCCCTTCAGACCCTCTGCGTCTCACAGTCAACGGCACTGGGAAACAGGTTCCTTGTGTGTTCCCAGGGTGCCCTGCTCTCCTGTGCTTTGGTCCTCTTCATGGACTCCAGCCCTCTGATCCACGAACCAACCAAATCTCCCCTGAGCCATGTCTCCAACCTTCTCCCATCATCTCTGCACCTTCCGTTCTATTTCGCTGTGGAGTTTACCTTGTAGGCTTCAGGTCAATTTCCACCCCACTGCAGTTGTTGTGGTCATCTTTTTGTTGCCTTCATGGTTGAAGAAGCATGAGGTTATTAGACACTACTACCATCTCAGTGTCTTCATGTCACCACAATTTGTACTGTGACATAAGCAAGAAGGAATTCTTCCACATGTCTCTTATGGCAGTCTTGCGGAGAGCATTGGACTTTGTCACATCTATCATTCTCAGAAAGACAATAAACAGACGATTTCACTAACTCATGACAGTCAAGAAACATACGAAAAAGAAAGGGTATTGGGACAAACATTATGACTCTAATGAGGAATTCAAATGGTGCTGTTTGTTGGAAGGCCGTTTTGTGAGAACACGGGATTCTTGAAGAGGACAAGAGATGACATTCCTTTAAGGAGATTTCCTGAAACTAATGGAATGTGAGATTTCAAGGCATGTCAAATTGAATTGCTACCCACAAGAGACCGAATTCCATTCTCTCGTATTTTAATAATAATTGTGATGTGAAACACACACACACCACACAGCATTAACACATGCACATGCAAACACACAAAGATAAGACATGCAAAATATGGGAAGGAAGCGAGGAATCGTACCAATGAAGCAACCCCAAGAAAATACCATATAGGTGAAAGGCAAATAGAATCCAAGTCAGAAGCCAACCGAAATGAGAAAGTGAACTATTACCTATCAATAATACATTCAGTACTCAGGACTAAAGACTCCCGTCAATACAAACAGTTTGTAACAGTGGTTGAAATTCCAAATCAAAAAAAAAAAAAAAATGGAAACATCCATAAGAAAACAGCAAATATTAAACAGGCTCGTCCTTCTGTTGCCCATAGGAGATTTCCTTCGACTATAAAGATACTCATAGCTTGCAAGTGAAGAAACAGGGAAGATGTAGGTTATGCTATTCCCAAGGAGAAGAGAGCCAAAGTGTTTGTGCCTAAGTCAGCGAGAGTCATTTTATGCCTTCGAGAGAAAAAAGCTAAGCGGAAGGTGTTTTGTCTTGATGGAGCATCAAAACATCAGAAACCTGGAAGAATTGCCAACATATCCACCATGAAAAAAGGTGTATCTAAACGTTGGAAGCCTATGAACACACAGGAATGGAGATGGCGACGTTTATCCAATACTGTTGGCAACTATGATATCCAGGTTAAGCACAGGACAGATTATCTGGATGGGAAGGTGCTAAGGAATAACAGACGTCCACATGGGCATTCGAGACCACCTGAACTTTGGGGGTCCATGAGTAAGATTGCGTCTCTGAGGACAATAAGATATGTTCTTCCCAGCAGCAGACCTAACTTTGTCTATCGCAGGTCATGAGCTCGAGTCCAAATCCAGTCATAATTCATGGAAGAGAAGTCAAAACCTATCCTGTGCACTTATCATCACGAAGGTATGAAAACAGGAAGATATCACTTTCAAATTGGAAATACAGCCAGACACTAAAGTGGAAAACACAACACATTCACGAACTGCAATGAATGCAAGAAAGAAAATCCAAAGGAAAAGAAGAGCCATGAACGAAGGAATTCTAAGAAACTTAGAGGAGGATGCCAAAACATTTTATGGGGAAACAATATAGGGTTAAATGTGTGCATTTCCAAAATTTAAAAACACCGAAAAAGAAAGCCACCTAAAAGGACGACTGAAGGAACAAGATGAAGAAAAACCGAACTCCAAAGTTAACAGAAAAATTGAAATCAGACATGTGATTATCAAAATTAAGGAAATACAAACAAACCAATAGGAAAAAAATCAGGAGATCTCACACTTGAGTTTTGACAACAGGAACAAACCGCAGAAGCCATTACTGGGATAAAACAGGGAGACAAGCACACAGCTGCAAGTATGAAACCACATCACAACTGGTAGCAAGGAAAAAAGAATAACCGAAAAGGCATAGCCACACATTTATGCTAGCAAATCCAAGAACTGAGAGAAAAGGATAAATTCCCAGACACATAGAAACTTCCAAGATTAGGTCAGGAAACCTACAAAATCTCAGCTCTCTAGTTTAGACGGAAGCCTTTGAAGCAGTAATCCAACCCCTGCCAACACACAGAAGGCCAGGTCAAGTCATTTGCTTGGGCCACTCTTCTATGTATTTAGTGAAGGCATTGTCATGTCCTCTCATCAAATCCAGAGATGGAAGAGGTGGGTAAACTCTAATTTACAAGGATAAAGACCCAATTCAAAGAAGGACATTTTAGGAAACCCACCCATGTCATTTCAATAAGGAAAGATAATAAACAATATAATTCTTTCCTTTTCTCCCTGTGACTTCCTTTGGTTTTGAGAGGGCCACATTGTTTTCCTATGAATTGATGTTGTTCTTGTTGCTGTTCTGTTGAGAAAGCCTGCCTATCATCCATCATCCATTTTTGACAGAGTATTCACGGATGCTTTAGTTGCATGGACGTCCTAGTGCTCCTCCTAATATATGCCACAACTCCTGACCACCCATTAATCAGTTCTCTTTTCGGTAGCCCTCATCTGGATTCTCAGAGTCCTGAGTCACTCCTGGTGGGTCTCCTTCTCTGACTTCTTGCCCTTTATTATTCCCTTCCTTAAGTGGGCCAAGGTATTCCTCCCGAGGCACATATTGTGGGTAGCCATATGACATTTCCCTTTGTTTGCTTGCCTTTTCCATTTCCCAACAGCAGGGCATGGGACATTCATGTCAAGGCAAGGTCCAGGGGTTCATTCACTCGACGGCAGAGGAATACTGTGGTGCCGAAATGGACCCAAACTTTCTGATCCACTAGTCCTTGCAAGGGCATTGCGACTCACTCCAAAGTTCTGCTCGAATGGGCCTTGCAAGCCTTCGGTATAGGCCGTCCCTTTCCTTCTGACTAAAGAGTCTTGGTCCACATGTTTATACCCGTTACCACAACAAGTACAGTTAACTAATAATAACAACGGGTTCGGTCCAGGCCTCTTCATTGAGAGTTAGCTCAGATGCAGAATATCACTCTCCTCAAAGACTTTGCAAAGGTATTTAAGGGAAAGCCAGGTAGACAGAGGCCTCATCCCTTAGCCGCGTGTTTCAGAACACTAGGAGACGAGGCCACAGACAGCACCATATAGCGATGCCCTCACCTTTTACCTCCGAAAGGGACTTTCCGTATCTTAGTCATCACTGACCCATAGGCAAAAGACGCTGACAAAGTACGCTCTCACCCACAGGACGACAAACCCCACGGAGAGCTGCTTATACCCGCGAGGCCTCACCTTTTCTTGAGATATCTAGAAATTGTAGTGTAAAAGGACACCTTGCCGTCTCTGGGGATATGTTGGCCTAAAGGAAGGTATACTGAATGTCATTTTCCTTCCTCTATGTCTCCAGAAAGGGGAAGTTGGACATTAACCCACAAGACATCCTGAGTTCTTGATCAGGTTCAGAGGGCTCTTGTTCTGTCCTTCCCGGGGCTTCCTACTTAAAGCCATAGGACACCAAGGTCATGGGAGAGGGACAGCTGCTTCAGTGAAGCCAGCATCTGTGATGTCACAAAGCCTTGAGGTCATAGCAACCACTCCTCATCAACCCAGGCCTGATCACTACACTTGACTGGAGTAGTCATGGGTGGGCCAAGAGGACCCCAAGCCATCCCAAACCGCTGGAGCCGCCTGGGTCTCTCACCAAGGCAGTTTGCGAAGCGAGTCGGTGTCAACTTCTCCATGGCCCAATTCGTAGTATTTGGTCGTGAGTGTCAGCACCAGCCCTCTGGACCTCGGAGAAAGGCAAGGATCCCTCATTCCATCTTAGCCACGACAGGCCAAGAAACTAACAGACCACAAGCAAAGCCTCAGGGGAGGAAATCCGAGCCCTGCGTAAGGGTGAGACCCTCCCACCAAATCATGGAGCATCTCAACAGGAAAAGGTCCACCCAAGGGAAGCTCAAAGTGAACCCCCGCAACCGTGCCAAAGACATGTCTGGAATCTTCCACAGCAAGCACACGAGTACCTCGATGGTCTCCAGAAACGGTGCCAACAAGGCCTCCCAATCTTCCAAAAACACCATTCATCCAAGGCAGACTCTACACCCTAGAACCTTAGGTCCAGGACGGACTCATGTTCTTGGAGTCCACAGAAGCCAACGGAGAGCATGTTGGAAGAGACCCAAGCCCAAGTGAAGCCATCTGAAAGACTTCGGTGCCCATTTCAGGAAGACAACTTGTATGTGCAAAAGGACGCATTGAAGAGGATTCGAATGTGGAAGAACCTTGAGCACTCCCTCATGGTGGATCAGCTACCCTCTGTGGAACTGCATGGAGATGTGGCAGCACAAGCCTGCCTTCACCCTCTCATGACCATCCCCCAAATGGTTACATGCGATAAGCAAACAGTGCCTCTTGAGGAAGATGGGCATGTTCCAATGGAGCCCCGAGAGGATGCACAATGTGTTAACAAGGGGTCAGTACAGCACGACAGACAGCGGATGCTGCAGGTTGGTGAGGAGATCCAGGAAGGCAAAGAACAGGAGAATGAACAAGGAAGCTCCAAGCGAAGGTCGGGCATTTTAGGATGGTGGGAGGTTCTCTATACCTGGCTGCCCTCCATAGGAACCTAGGTCCAAATTCAATAAAACATCCTTTGGCCCCAGTCAATTATTGTGCACTGTTTTTGTCTTTGTTATCTTATCGAACATGCACATGCACGTTTGGACAGAGAGGCAGAGAGATCCCAATCAGGGGGTGGAGCTGGAGAGGGAGAAGCTTACTTGCCCCTGAGCAGAGAACCTGAGAACAGAGTCAATGCCAAGGCCCTGGAATCATGAGTTGATCTGAAGGCCGCGTCTGAACTGATGGACACAACCCGGGACCCAACAATTGACTTCTGAATACCTCCTGGTTCTAGACAGAACCGCTGCTCTGTCATTGTTCAGAAATGCAGGGGATAAGGATTTTGGCTTGGCTGCTGTTGCTTGAGCTATCCGGCCTGCTTCGAGAGCTGGTATAGCTTTTCCTCTTGAAGTCAGTGACTGGGCTATGGACAAACTATTCTCCGATGCCTATTTGCCTAAAGAGAATACCTCCATGCCTAGATTTTCCGGGGGGAATGGCACTATGTCTTTAGGTGCTCCGCTTCTGTGGAAGGTGTTGGGAGTTCTCTGTGCCTCTGATTCTGGACCACTTTCTCTGCTCCCAGATGAGGGTCCTTTCCAGCCCCGAGTTCTCTAATCTAGGATCAGCCCTCTTTTCTTTCTCTCACTCTTAATTCACCTACAAGAGGCACCTCTTTCATTTCCTTAGAGATTCCCTAAGCTCACTATCATGTTCCATCATTCTGCCTTCTCTCTTAGAATTTGCATCCTTATTTTCTAGGCTTGTTCTTCTCGGTTCCTAATTGGATCCTCCACTTCTACCATGTTCCCGAACTTTGCATCCAGTCTCCTGCCAATCTTCTCTTCAGGAGTTCTTTAGGTGTTTTTATCTTTATCAGTTTTATCTCTGTGTTTCGAGACTCTCTGATATCTCCTATGTTTTCTGATGTACAGCGAGTATCCAGGCCACAGCTTTCTATCCCGCATCGGGCGTGCTCTATGTAGAGGTTTCACTCTGACTGCCTAGTCGTAATCACTCCTTCTTCCTTTACCTGGGAATCAATTGATTCTTCCATCTTTGCATTGGATCTAAGTCTCTGTCACCTCTCTGTATTCGTTAAACTCATTCTGTTTTCTAACCTGAGGGTAATTTATTTAGGAGGAAGTGATCCGTGAGTGACCCAGGGCTCGCCCTTAAGGTTTGTTGAGTGCATGCGTGTGTGTGTGTTTGTGAGAGTGTATGTGGCATGCATGCCACTGCTGTTTGTGTTGTGGCTGACCCTGTCCTGGAGGCCAGTCATTTGCAGTAGCTCTCCTTTCCGGCCGTTTGTTGTTTTTAGGGTCCGGGCTGAATATGCTGAGGTTTACCTTGGTGGGCTCTGGTGTGCCTGTGAAAGGAGAAACTCTACCAACTCAACAGAACGCAGGCCTGCAGAATGCTGTGTTCAGAAGAGAACATGTGGTCAAAGCTTTCTTCTCGTCCTGTATGGGAAAGTCTGTTCTCCTTGGACTAAGCATCTTGGACTGAAGAAGGCAATCCTCCAAGTGTTCCACTGTTGGTATTTTGTGTTGGCTGGCTAGGGAGTCTCTGTCCTCACATACCTGTCTTGGCCAAGCTCTGTCTTGATGCTGCTGTTGTGAGAGCCAAAATTTATTATGTCCACATTGAGTCATCTCCACGAACACTGCCTTTCACGGAATCACTCCCACGACTCATCATCTTCCCACTGCGTCTCTTGGTATTGTCTCTCTCTGATCATTGTCTCCAGGCTGTCTGCTCCTGGTCGCTTGTTGGTGTCATATGCAGGAAAAAGATGGTGTTCTTTCAAGTTGATGTCTGCCAAGCCTGCTGATAGGAAAACTTCAGCCCTCAACACTTGTGTTGTCAAGTACTCGTGCCCTTCAGACCCTCTGCGTCTCACAGTCAACGGCACTGGGAAACAGGTTCCTTGTGTGTTCCCAGGGTGCCCTGCTCTCCTGTGCTTTGGTCCTCTTCATGGACTCCAGCCCTCTGATCCACGAACCAACCAAATCTCCCCTGAGCCATGTCTCCAACCTTCTCCCATCATCTCTGCACCTTCCGTTCTATTTCGCTGTGGAGTTTACCTTGTAGGCTTCAGGTCAATTTCCACCCCACTGCAGTTGTTGTGGTCATCTTTTTGTTGCCTTCATGGTTGAAGAAGCATGAGGTTATTAGACACTACTACCATCTCAGTGTCTTCATGTCACCACAATTTGTACTGTGACATAAGCAAGAAGGAATTCTTCCACATGTCTCTTATGGCAGTCTTGCGGAGAGCATTGGACTTTGTCACATCTATCATTCTCAGAAAGACAATAAACAGACGATTTCACTAACTCATGACAGTCAAGAAACATACGAAAAAGAAAGGGTATTGGGACAAACATTATGACTCTAATGAGGAATTCAAATGGTGCTGTTTGTTGGAAGGCCGTTTTGTGAGAACACGGGATTCTTGAAGAGGACAAGAGATGACATTCCTTTAAGGAGATTTCCTGAAACTAATGGAATGTGAGATTTCAAGGCATGTCAAATTGAATTGCTACCCACAAGAGACCGAATTCCATTCTCTCGTATTTTAATAATAATTGTGATGTGAAACACACACACACCACACAGCATTAACACATGCACATGCAAACACACAAAGATAAGACATGCAAAATATGGGAAGGAAGCGAGGAATCGTACCAATGAAGCAACCCCAAGAAAATACCATATAGGTGAAAGGCAAATAGAATCCAAGTCAGAAGCCAACCGAAATGAGAAAGTGAACTATTACCTATCAATAATACATTCAGTACTCAGGACTAAAGACTCCCGTCAATACAAACAGTTTGTAACAGTGGTTGAAATTCCAAATCAAAAAAAAAAAAAATGGAAACATCCATAAGAAAACAGCAAATATTAAACAGGCTCGTCCTTCTGTTGCCCATAGGAGATTTCCTTCGACTATAAAGATACTCATAGCTTGCGGACACCTGGGTGGCTCAGTTGGTTAAGCAGCTGCCTTCGGCTCAGGTCATGATCCCAGGGTCCTGGGATCGAGTCCCACATCAGGCTCCTTGCTCGGCAGGGAGCCTGCTTTTCCCTCTGCCTCTGCCTGCCTCTCTGTCTGCCTGTGCTCGCTCGCTCTCTCTCCCTCTGTCTCTGACAAATAAATAAAATCTTTAAAAAAAAAAAAAAAAAGATACTCATAGCTTGCAAGTGAAGAAACAGGGAAGATGTAGGTTATGCTATTCCCAAGGAGAAGAGAGCCAAAGTGTTTGTGCCTAAGTCAGCGAGAGTCATTTTATGCCTTCGAGAGAAAAAAGCTAAGCGGAAGGTGTTTTGTCTTGATGGAGCATCAAAACATCAGAAACCTGGAAGAATTGCCAACATATCCACCATGAAAAAAGGTGTATCTAAACGTTGGAAGCCTATGAACACACAGGAATGGAGATGGCGACGTTTATCCAATACTGTTGGCAACTATGATATCCAGGTTAAGCACAGGACAGATTATCTGGATGGGAAGGTGCTAAGGAATAACAGACGTCCACATGGGCATTCGAGACCACCTGAACTTTGGGGGTCCATGAGTAAGATTGCGTCTCTGAGGACAATAAGATATGTTCTTCCCAGCAGCAGACCTAACTTTGTCTATCGCAGGTCATGAGCTCGAGTCCAAATCCAGTCATAATTCATGGAAGAGAAGTCAAAACCTATCCTGTGCACTTATCATCACGAAGGTATGAAAACAGGAAGATATCACTTTCAAATTGGAAATACAGCCAGACACTAAAGTGGAAAACACAACACATTCACGAACTGCAATGAATGCAAGAAAGAAAATCCAAAGGAAAAGAAGAGCCATGAACGAAGGAATTCTAAGAAACTTAGAGGAGGATGCCAAAACATTTTATGGGGAAACAATATAGGGTTAAATGTGTGCATTTCCAAAATTTAAAAACACCGAAAAAGAAAGCCACCTAAAAGGACGACTGAAGGAACAAGATGAAGAAAAACCGAACTCCAAAGTTAACAGAAAAATTGAAATCAGACATGTGATTATCAAAATTAAGGAAATACAAACAAACCAATAGGAAAAAAATCAGGAGATCTCACACTTGAGTTTTGACAACAGGAACAAACCGCAGAAGCCATTACTGGGATAAAACAGGGAGACAAGCACACAGCTGCAAGTATGAAACCACATCACAACTGGTAGCAAGGAAAAAAGAATAACCGAAAAGGCATAGCCACACATTTATGCTAGCAAATCCAAGAACTGAGAGAAAAGGATAAATTCCCAGACACATAGAAACTTCCAAGATTAGGTCAGGAAACCTACAAAATCTCAGCTCTCTAGTTTAGACGGAAGCCTTTGAAGCAGTAATCCAACCCCTGCCAACACACAGAAGGCCAGGTCAAGTCATTTGCTTGGGCCACTCTTCTATGTATTTAGTGAAGGCATTGTCATGTCCTCTCATCAAATCCAGAGATGGAAGAGGTGGGTAAACTCTAATTTACAAGGATAAAGACCCAATTCAAAGAAGGACATTTTAGGAAACCCACCCATGTCATTTCAATAAGGAAAGATAATAAACAATATAATTCTTTCCTTTTCTCCCTGTGACTTCCTTTGGTTTTGAGAGGGCCACATTGTTTTCCTATGAATTGATGTTGTTCTTGTTGCTGTTCTGTTGAGAAAGCCTGCCTATCATCCATCATCCATTTTTGACAGAGTATTCACGGATGCTTTAGTTGCATGGACGTCCTAGTGCTCCTCCTAATATATGCCACAACTCCTGACCACCCATTAATCAGTTCTCTTTTCGGTAGCCCTCATCTGGATTCTCAGAGTCCTGAGTCACTCCTGGTGGGTCTCCTTCTCTGACTTCTTGCCCTTTATTATTCCCTTCCTTAAGTGGGCCAAGGTATTCCTCCCGAGGCACATATTGTGGGTAGCCATATGACATTTCCCTTTGTTTGCTTGCCTTTTCCATTTCCCAACAGCAGGGCATGGGACATTCATGTCAAGGCAAGGTCCAGGGGTTCATTCACTCGACGGCAGAGGAATACTGTGGTGCCGAAATGGACCCAAACTTTCTGATCCACTAGTCCTTGCAAGGGCATTGCGACTCACTCCAAAGTTCTGCTCGAATGGGCCTTGCAAGCCTTCGGTATAGGCCGTCCCTTTCCTCTGACTAAAGAGTCTTGGTCCACATGTTTATACCCGTTACCACAACAAGTACAGTTAACTAATAATAACAACGGGTTCGGTCCAGGCCTCTTCATTGAGAGTTAGCTCAGATGCAGAATATCACTCTCCTCAAAGACTTTGCAAAGGTATTTAAGGGAAAGCCAGGTAGACAGAGGCCTCATCCCTTAGCCGCGTGTTTCAGAACACTAGGAGACGAGGCCACAGACAGCACCATATAGCGATGCCCTCACCTTTTACCTCCGAAAGGGACTTTCCGTATCTTAGTCATCACTGACCCATAGGCAAAAGACGCTGACAAAGTACGCTCTCACCCACAGGACGACAAACCCCACGGAGAGCTGCTTATACCCGCGAGGCCTCACCTTTTCTTGAGATATCTAGAAATTGTAGTGTAAAAGGACACCTTGCCGTCTCTGGGGATATGTTGGCCTAAAGGAAGGTATACTGAATGTCATTTTCCTTCCTCTATGTCTCCAGAAAGGGGAAGTTGGACATTAACCCACAAGACATCCTGAGTTCTTGATCAGGTTCAGAGGGCTCTTGTTCTGTCCTTCCCGGGGCTTCCTACTTAAAGCCATAGGACACCAAGGTCATGGGAGAGGGACAGCTGCTTCAGTGAAGCCAGCATCTGTGATGTCACAAAGCCTTGAGGTCATAGCAACCACTCCTCATCAACCCAGGCCTGATCACTACACTTGACTGGAGTAGTCATGGGTGGGCCAAGAGGACCCCAAGCCATCCCAAACCGCTGGAGCCGCCTGGGTCTCTCACCAAGGCAGTTTGCGAAGCGAGTCGGTGTCAACTTCTCCATGGCCCAATTCGTAGTATTTGGTCGTGAGTGTCAGCACCAGCCCTCTGGACCTCGGAGAAAGGCAAGGATCCCTCATTCCATCTTAGCCACGACAGGCCAAGAAACTAACAGACCACAAGCAAAGCCTCAGGGGAGGAAATCCGAGCCCTGCGTAAGGGTGAGACCCTCCCACCAAATCATGGAGCATCTCAACAGGAAAAGGTCCACCCAAGGGAAGCTCAAAGTGAACCCCCGCAACCGTGCCAAAGACATGTCTGGAATCTTCCACAGCAAGCACACGAGTACCTCGATGGTCTCCAGAAACGGTGCCAACAAGGCCTCCCAATCTTCCAAAAACACCATTCATCCAAGGCAGACTCTACACCCTAGAACCTTAGGTCCAGGACGGACTCATGTTCTTGGAGTCCACAGAAGCCAACGGAGAGCATGTTGGAAGAGACCCAAGCCCAAGTGAAGCCATCTGAAAGACTTCGGTGCCCATTTCAGGAAGACAACTTGTATGTGCAAAAGGACGCATTGAAGAGGATTCGAATGTGGAAGAACCTTGAGCACTCCCTCATGGTGGATCAGCTACCCTCTGTGGAACTGCATGGAGATGTGGCAGCACAAGCCTGCCTTCACCCTCTCATGACCATCCCCCAAATGGTTACATGCGATAAGCAAACAGTGCCTCTTGAGGAAGATGGGCATGTTCCAATGGAGCCCCGAGAGGATGCACAATGTGTTAACAAGGGGTCAGTACAGCACGACAGACAGCGGATGCTGCAGGTTGGTGAGGAGATCCAGGAAGGCAAAGAACAGGAGAATGAACAAGGAAGCTCCAAGCGAAGGTCGGGCATTTTAGGATGGTGGGAGGTTCTCTATACCTGGCTGCCCTCCATAGGAACCTAGGTCCAAATTCAATAAAACATCCTTTGGCCCCAGTCAATTATTGTGCACTGTTTTTGTCTTTGTTATCTTATCGAACATGCACATGCACGTTTGGACAGAGAGGCAGAGAGATCCCAATCAGGGGGTGGAGCTGGAGAGGGAGAAGCTTACTTGCCCCTGAGCAGAGAACCTGAGAACAGAGTCAATGCCAAGGCCCTGGAATCATGAGTTGATCTGAAGGCCGCGTCTGAACTGATGGACACAACCCGGGACCCAACAATTGACTTCTGAATACCTCCTGGTTCTAGACAGAACCGCTGCTCTGTCATTGTTCAGAAATGCAGGGGATAAGGATTTTGGCTTGGCTGCTGTTGCTTGAGCTATCCGGCCTGCTTCGAGAGCTGGTATAGCTTTTCCTCTTGAAGTCAGTGACTGGGCTATGGACAAACTATTCTCCGATGCCTATTTGCCTAAAGAGAATACCTCCATGCCTAGATTTTCCGGGGGGAATGGCACTATGTCTTTAGGTGCTCCGCTTCTGTGGAAGGTGTTGGGAGTTCTCTGTGCCTCTGATTCTGGACCACTTTCTCTGCTCCCAGATGAGGGTCCTTTCCAGCCCCGAGTTCTCTAATCTAGGATCAGCCCTCTTTTCTTTCTCTCACTCTTAATTCACCTACAAGAGGCACCTCTTTCATTTCCTTAGAGATTCCCTAAGCTCACTATCATGTTCCATCATTCTGCCTTCTCTCTTAGAATTTGCATCCTTATTTTCTAGGCTTGTTCTTCTCGGTTCCTAATTGGATCCTCCACTTCTACCATGTTCCCGAACTTTGCATCCAGTCTCCTGCCAATCTTCTCTTCAGGAGTTCTTTAGGTGTTTTTATCTTTATCAGTTTTATCTCTGTGTTTCGAGACTCTCTGATATCTCCTATGTTTTCTGATGTACAGCGAGTATCCAGGCCACAGCTTTCTATCCCGCATCGGGCGTGCTCTATGTAGAGGTTTCACTCTGACTGCCTAGTCGTAATCACTCCTTCTTCCTTTACCTGGGAATCAATTGATTCTTCCATCTTTGCATTGGATCTAAGTCTCTGTCACCTCTCTGTATTCGTTAAACTCATTCTGTTTTCTAACCTGAGGGTAATTTATTTAGGAGGAAGTGATCCGTGAGTGACCCAGGGCTCGCCCTTAAGGTTTGTTGAGTGCATGCGTGTGTGTGTGTTTGTGAGAGTGTATGTGGCATGCATGCCACTGCTGTTTGTGTTGTGGCTGACCCTGTCCTGGAGGCCAGTCATTTGCAGTAGCTCTCCTTTCCGGCCGTTTGTTGTTTTTAGGGTCCGGGCTGAATATGCTGAGGTTTACCTTGGTGGGCTCTGGTGTGCCTGTGAAAGGAGAAACTCTACCAACTCAACAGAACGCAGGCCTGCAGAATGCTGTGTTCAGAAGAGAACATGTGGTCAAAGCTTTCTTCTCGTCCCGTATGGGAGAGTCTGTTCTCCTTGGACTAAGCATCTTGGACTGAGGAAGGCAATCCTCCAAGTGTTCCACTGTTGGTATTTTGTGTTGGCTGGCTAGGGAGTCTCTGTCCTCACATACCTGTCTTGGCCAAGCTCTGTCTTTTTTTTTTTTTTTTTTTTTTTTTTTTTTTAAAGATTTTATTTATTTATTTGACAGAGAGAAATTACAAGTACACTGAGAGGCAGGCAGAGAGAGAGAGAGAGAAGGAAGCAGGCTCCCTGCTGAGCAGAAAGCCCGATGCGGGACTCGATCCCAGGACCCTGAGATCATGACCTGGGCCGAAGGCAGCGGCTTAACCCACTGAGCCACCCAGGCGCCCCGGCCAAGCTCTGTCTTGATGCTGCTGTTGTGAGAGCCAAAATTTATTATGTCCACATTGAGTCATCTCCACGAACACTGCCTTTCACGGAATCACTCCCACGACTCATCATCTTCCCACTGCGTCTCTTGGTATTGTCTCTCTCTGATCATTGTCTCCAGGCTGTCTGCTCCTGGTCGCTTGTTGGTGTCATATGCAGGAAAAAGATGGTGTTCTTTCAAGTTGATGTCTGCCAAGCCTGCTGATAGGAAAACTTCAGCCCTCAACACTTGTGTTGTCAAGTACTCGTGCCCTTCAGACCCTCTGCGTCTCACAGTCAACGGCACTGGGAAACAGGTTCCTTGTGTGTTCCCAGGGTGCCCTGCTCTCCTGTGCTTTGGTCCTCTTCATGGACTCCAGCCCTCTGATCCACGAACCAACCAAATCTCCCCTGAGCCATGTCTCCAACCTTCTCCCATCATCTCTGCACCTTCCGTTCTATTTCGCTGTGGAGTTTACCTTGTAGGCTTCAGGTCAATTTCCACCCCACTGCAGTTGTTGTGGTCATCTTTTTGTTGCCTTCATGGTTGAAGAAGCATGAGGTTATTAGACACTACTACCATCTCAGTGTCTTCATGTCACCACAATTTGTACTGTGACATAAGCAAGAAGGAATTCTTCCACATGTCTCTTATGGCAGTCTTGCGGAGAGCATTGGACTTTGTCACATCTATCATTCTCAGAAAGACAATAAACAGACGATTTCACTAACTCATGACAGTCAAGAAACATACGAAAAAGAAAGGGTATTGGGACAAACATTATGACTCTAATGAGGAATTCAAATGGTGCTGTTTGTTGGAAGGCCGTTTTGTGAGAACACGGGATTCTTGAAGAGGACAAGAGATGACATTCCTTTAAGGAGATTTCCTGAAACTAATGGAATGTGAGATTTCAAGGCATGTCAAATTGAATTGCTACCCACAAGAGACCGAATTCCATTCTCTCGTATTTTAATAATAATTGTGATGTGAAACACACACACACCACACAGCATTAACACATGCACATGCAAACACACAAAGATAAGACATGCAAAATATGGGAAGGAAGCGAGGAATCGTACCAATGAAGCAACCCCAAGAAAATACCATATAGGTGAAAGGCAAATAGAATCCAAGTCAGAAGCCAACCGAAATGAGAAAGTGAACTATTACCTATCAATAATACATTCAGTACTCAGGACTAAAGACTCCCGTCAATACAAACAGTTTGTAACAGTGGTTGAAATTCCAAATCAAAAAAAAAAAAAAATGGAAACATCCATAAGAAAACAGCAAATATTAAACAGGCTCGTCCTTCTGTTGCCCATAGGAGATTTCCTTCGACTATAAAGATACTCATAGCTTGCAAGTGAAGAAACAGGGAAGATGTAGGTTATGCTATTCCCAAGGAGAAGAGAGCCAAAGTGTTTGTGCCTAAGTCAGCGAGAGTCATTTTATGCCTTCGAGAGAAAAAAGCTAAGCGGAAGGTGTTTTGTCTTGATGGAGCATCAAAACATCAGAAACCTGGAAGAATTGCCAACATATCCACCATGAAAAAAGGTGTATCTAAACGTTGGAAGCCTATGAACACACAGGAATGGAGATGGCGACGTTTATCCAATACTGTTGGCAACTATGATATCCAGGTTAAGCACAGGACAGATTATCTGGATGGGAAGGTGCTAAGGAATAACAGACGTCCACATGGGCATTCGAGACCACCTGAACTTTGGGGGTCCATGAGTAAGATTGCGTCTCTGAGGACAATAAGATATGTTCTTCCCAGCAGCAGACCTAACTTTGTCTATCGCAGGTCATGAGCTCGAGTCCAAATCCAGTCATAATTCATGGAAGAGAAGTCAAAACCTATCCTGTGCACTTATCATCACGAAGGTATGAAAACAGGAAGATATCACTTTCAAATTGGAAATACAGCCAGACACTAAAGTGGAAAACACAACACATTCACGAACTGCAATGAATGCAAGAAAGAAAATCCAAAGGAAAAGAAGAGCCATGAACGAAGGAATTCTAAGAAACTTAGAGGAGGATGCCAAAACATTTTATGGGGAAACAATATAGGGTTAAATGTGTGCATTTCCAAAATTTAAAAACACCGAAAAAGAAAGCCACCTAAAAGGACGACTGAAGGAACAAGATGAAGAAAAACCGAACTCCAAAGTTAACAGAAAAATTGAAATCAGACATGTGATTATCAAAATTAAGGAAATACAAACAAACCAATAGGAAAAAAATCAGGAGATCTCACACTTGAGTTTTGACAACAGGAACAAACCGCAGAAGCCATTACTGGGATAAAACAGGGAGACAAGCACACAGCTGCAAGTATGAAACCACATCACAACTGGTAGCAAGGAAAAAAGAATAACCGAAAAGGCATAGCCACACATTTATGCTAGCAAATCCAAGAACTGAGAGAAAAGGATAAATTCCCAGACACATAGAAACTTCCAAGATTAGGTCAGGAAACCTACAAAATCTCAGCTCTCTAGTTTAGACGGAAGCCTTTGAAGCAGTAATCCAACCCCTGCCAACACACAGAAGGCCAGGTCAAGTCATTTGCTTGGGCCACTCTTCTATGTATTTAGTGAAGGCATTGTCATGTCCTCTCATCAAATCCAGAGATGGAAGAGGTGGGTAAACTCTAATTTACAAGGATAAAGACCCAATTCAAAGAAGGACATTTTAGGAAACCCACCCATGTCATTTCAATAAGGAAAGATAATAAACAATATAATTCTTTCCTTTTCTCCCTGTGACTTCCTTTGGTTTTGAGAGGGCCACATTGTTTTCCTATGAATTGATGTTGTTCTTGTTGCTGTTCTGTTGAGAAAGCCTGCCTATCATCCATCATCCATTTTTGACAGAGTATTCACGGATGCTTTAGTTGCATGGACGTCCTAGTGCTCCTCCTAATATATGCCACAACTCCTGACCACCCATTAATCAGTTCTCTTTTCGGTAGCCCTCATCTGGATTCTCAGAGTCCTGAGTCACTCCTGGTGGGTCTCCTTCTCTGACTTCTTGCCCTTTATTATTCCCTTCCTTAAGTGGGCCAAGGTATTCCTCCCGAGGCACATATTGTGGGTAGCCATATGACATTTCCCTTTGTTTGCTTGCCTTTTCCATTTCCCAACAGCAGGGCATGGGACATTCATGTCAAGGCAAGGTCCAGGGGTTCATTCACTCGACGGCAGAGGAATACTGTGGTGCCGAAATGGACCCAAACTTTCTGATCCACTAGTCCTTGCAAGGGCATTGCGACTCACTCCAAAGTTCTGCTCGAATGGGCCTTGCAAGCCTTCGGTATAGGCCGTCCCTTTCCTTCTGACTAAAGAGTCTTGGTCCACATGTTTATACCCGTTACCACAACAAGTACAGTTAACTAATAATAACAACGGGTTCGGTCCAGGCCTCTTCATTGAGAGTTAGCTCAGATGCAGAATATCACTCTCCTCAAAGACTTTGCAAAGGTATTTAAGGGAAAGCCAGGTAGACAGAGGCCTCATCCCTTAGCCGCGTGTTTCAGAACACTAGGAGACGAGGCCACAGACAGCACCATATAGCGATGCCCTCACCTTTTACCTCCGAAAGGGACTTTCCGTATCTTAGTCATCACTGACCCATAGGCAAAAGACGCTGACAAAGTACGCTCTCACCCACAGGACGACAAACCCCACGGAGAGCTGCTTATACCCGCGAGGCCTCACCTTTTCTTGAGATATCTAGAAATTGTAGTGTAAAAGGACACCTTGCCGTCTCTGGGGATATGTTGGCCTAAAGGAAGGTATACTGAATGTCATTTTCCTTCCTCTATGTCTCCAGAAAGGGGAAGTTGGACATTAACCCACAAGACATCCTGAGTTCTTGATCAGGTTCAGAGGGCTCTTGTTCTGTCCTTCCCGGGGCTTCCTACTTAAAGCCATAGGACACCAAGGTCATGGGAGAGGGACAGCTGCTTCAGTGAAGCCAGCATCTGTGATGTCACAAAGCCTTGAGGTCATAGCAACCACTCCTCATCAACCCAGGCCTGATCACTACACTTGACTGGAGTAGTCATGGGTGGGCCAAGAGGACCCCAAGCCATCCCAAACCGCTGGAGCCGCCTGGGTCTCTCACCAAGGCAGTTTGCGAAGCGAGTCGGTGTCAACTTCTCCATGGCCCAATTCGTAGTATTTGGTCGTGAGTGTCAGCACCAGCCCTCTGGACCTCGGAGAAAGGCAAGGATCCCTCATTCCATCTTAGCCACGACAGGCCAAGAAACTAACAGACCACAAGCAAAGCCTCAGGGGAGGAAATCCGAGCCCTGCGTAAGGGTGAGACCCTCCCACCAAATCATGGAGCATCTCAACAGGAAAAGGTCCACCCAAGGGAAGCTCAAAGTGAACCCCCGCAACCGTGCCAAAGACATGTCTGGAATCTTCCACAGCAAGCACACGAGTACCTCGATGGTCTCCAGAAACGGTGCCAACAAGGCCTCCCAATCTTCCAAAAACACCATTCATCCAAGGCAGACTCTACACCCTAGAACCTTAGGTCCAGGACGGACTCATGTTCTTGGAGTCCACAGAAGCCAACGGAGAGCATGTTGGAAGAGACCCAAGCCCAAGTGAAGCCATCTGAAAGACTTCGGTGCCCATTTCAGGAAGACAACTTGTATGTGCAAAAGGACGCATTGAAGAGGATTCGAATGTGGAAGAACCTTGAGCACTCCCTCATGGTGGATCAGCTACCCTCTGTGGAACTGCATGGAGATGTGGCAGCACAAGCCTGCCTTCACCCTCTCATGACCATCCCCCAAATGGTTACATGCGATAAGCAAACAGTGCCTCTTGAGGAAGATGGGCATGTTCCAATGGAGCCCCGAGAGGATGCACAATGTGTTAACAAGGGGTCAGTACAGCACGACAGACAGCGGATGCTGCAGGTTGGTGAGGAGGATCCAGGAAGGCAAAGAACAGGAGAATGAACAAGGAAGCTCCAAGCGAAGGTCGGGCATTTTAGGATGGTGGGAGGTTCTCTATACCTGGCTGCCCTCCATAGGAACCTAGGTCCAAATTCAATAAAACATCCTTTGGCCCCAGTCAATTATTGTGCACTGTTTTTGTCTTTGTTATCTTATCGAACATGCACATGCACGTTTGGACAGAGAGGCAGAGAGATCCCAATCAGGGGGTGGAGCTGGGAGGGAGAAGCTTACTTGCCCCTGAGCAGAGAACCTGAGAACAGAGTCAATGCCAAGGCCCTGGAATCATGAGTTGATCTGAAGGCCGCGTCTGAACTGATGGACACAACCCGGGACCCAACAATTGACTTCTGAATACCTCCTGGTTCTAGACAGAACCGCTGCTCTGTCATTGTTCAGAAATGCAGGGGATAAGGATTTTGGCTTGGCTGCTGTTGCTTGAGCTATCCGGCCTGCTTCGAGAGCTGGTATAGCTTTTCCTCTTGAAGTCAGTGACTGGGCTATGGACAAACTATTCTCCGATGCCTATTTGCCTAAAGAGAATACCTCCATGCCTAGATTTTCCGGGGGGAATGGCACTATGTCTTTAGGTGCTCCGCTTCTGTGGAAGGTGTTGGGAGTTCTCTGTGCCTCTGATTCTGGACCACTTTCTCTGCTCCCAGATGAGGGTCCTTTCCAGCCCCGAGTTCTCTAATCTAGGATCAGCCCTCTTTTCTTTCTCTCACTCTTAATTCACCTACAAGAGGCACCTCTTTCATTTCCTTAGAGATTCCCTAAGCTCACTATCATGTTCCATCATTCTGCCTTCTCTCTTAGAATTTGCATCCTTATTTTCTAGGCTTGTTCTTCTCGGTTCCTAATTGGATCCTCCACTTCTACCATGTTCCCGAACTTTGCATCCAGTCTCCTGCCAATCTTCTCTTCAGGAGTTCTTTAGGTGTTTTTATCTTTATCAGTTTTATCTCTGTGTTTCGAGACTCTCTGATATCTCCTATGTTTTCTGATGTACAGCGAGTATCCAGGCCACAGCTTTCTATCCCGCATCGGGCGTGCTCTATGTAGAGGTTTCACTCTGACTGCCTAGTCGTAATCACTCCTTCTTCCTTTACCTGGGAATCAATTGATTCTTCCATCTTTGCATTGGATCTAAGTCTCTGTCACCTCTCTGTATTCGTTAAACTCATTCTGTTTTCTAACCTGAGGGTAATTTATTTAGGAGGAAGTGATCCGTGAGTGACCCAGGGCTCGCCCTTAAGGTTTGTTGAGTGCATGCGTGTGTGTGTGTGTTTGTGAGAGTGTATGTGGCATGCATGCCACTGCTGTTTGTGTTGTGGCTGACCCTGTCCTGGAGGCCAGTCATTTGCAGTAGCTCTCCTTTCCGGCCGTTTGTTGTTTTTAGGGTCCGGGCTGAATATGCTGAGGTTTACCTTGGTGGGCTCTGGTGTGCCTGTGAAAGGAGAAACTCTACCAACTCAACAGAACGCAGGCCTGCAGAATGCTGTGTTCAGAAGAGAACATGTGGTCAAAGCTTTCTTCTCGTCCCGTATGGGAGAGTCTGTTCTCCTTGGACTAAGCATCTTGGACTGAGGAAGGCAATCCTCCAAGTGTTCCACTGTTGGTATTTTGTGTTGGCTGGCTAGGGAGTCTCTGTCCTCACATACCTGTCTTGGCCAAGCTCTGTCTTGATGCTGCTGTTGTGAGAGCCAAAATTTATTAGGTCCACATTGAGTCATCTCCACGAACACTGCCTTTCACGGAATCACTCCCACGACTCATCATCTTCCCACTGCGTCTCTTGGTATTGTCTCTCTCTGATCATTGTCTCCAGGCTGTCTGCTCCTGGTCGCTTGTTGGTGTCATATGCAGGAAAAAGATGGTGTTCTTTCAAGTTGATGTCTGCCAAGCCTGCTGATAGGAAAACTTCAGCCCTCAACACTTGTGTTGTCAAGTACTCGTGCCCTTCAGACCCTCTGCGTCTCACAGTCAACAGCACTGGGAAACAGGTTCCTTGTGTGTTCCCAGGGTGCCCTGCTCTCCTGTGCTTTGGTCCTCTTCATGGACTCCAGCCCTCTAATCCACAAACCAACCAAATCTCCCCTGAGCCATGTCTCCAACCTTCTCCCATCATCTCTGCACCTTCCGTTCTATTTCGCTCTGGAGTTTACCTTGTAGGCTTCAGGTCAATTTCCACCCCACTGCAGTTGTTGTGGTCATCTTTTGTTGCCTTCATGGTTGAAGAAGCATGAGGTTATTAGACACTACTACCATCTCAGTGTCTTCATGTCACCACAATTTGTACTGTGACATAAGCAAGAAGGAATTCTTCCACATGTCTCTTATGGCAGTCTTGCGGAGAGCATTGGACTTTGTCACATCTATCATTCTCAGAAAGACAATAAACAGACGATTTCACTAACTCATGACAGTCAAGAAACATACGAAAAAGAAAGGGTATTGGGACAAACATTATGACTCTAATGAGGAATTCAAATGGTGCTGTTTGTTGGAAGGCCGTTTTGTGAGAACACGGGATTCTTGAAGAGGACAAGAGATGACATTCCTTTAAGGAGATTTCCTGAAACTAATGGAATGTGAGATTTCAAGGCATGTCAAATTGAATTGCTACCCACAAGAGACCGAATTCCATTCTCTCGTATTTTAATAATAATTGTGATGTGAAACACACACACACCACACAGCATTAACACATGCACATGCAAACACACAAAGATAAGACATGCAAAATATGGGAAGGAAGCGAGGAATCGTACCAATGAAGCAACCCCAAGAAAATACCATATAGGTGAAAGGCAAATAGAATCCAAGTCAGAAGCCAACCGAAATGAGAAAGTGAACTATTACCTATCAATAATACATTCAGTACTCAGGACTAAAGACTCCCGTCAATACAAACAGTTTGTAACAGTGGTTGAAATTCCAAATCAAAAAAAAAAAAAAAAATAGAAACATCCATAAGAAAACAGCAAATATTAAACAGGCTCGTCCTTCTGTTGCCCATAGGAGATTTCCTTCGACTATAAAGATACTCATAGCTTGCAAGTGAAGAAACAGGGAAGATGTAGGTTATGCTATTCCCAAGGAGAAGAGAGCCAAAGTGTTTGTGCCTAAGTCAGCGAGAGTCATTTTATGCCTTCGAGAGAAAAAAGCTAAGCGGAAGGTGTTTTGTCTTGATGGAGCATCAAAACATCAGAAACCTGGAAGAATTGCCAACATATCCACCATGAAAAAAGGTGTATCTAAACGTTGGAAGCCTATGAACACACAGGAATGGAGATGGCGACGTTTATCCAATACTGTTGGCAACTATGATATCCAGGTTAAGCACAGGACAGATTATCTGGATGGGAAGGTGCTAAGGAATAACAGACGTCCACATGGGCATTCGAGACCACCTGAACTTTGGGGGTCCATGAGTAAGATTGCGTCTCTGAGGACAATAAGATATGTTCTTCCCAGCAGCAGACCTAACTTTGTCTATCGCAGGTCATGAGCTCGAGTCCAAATCCAGTCATAATTCATGGAAGAGAAGTCAAAACCTATCCTGTGCACTTATCATCACGAAGGTATGAAAACAGGAAGATATCACTTTCAAATTGGAAATACAGCCAGACACTAAAGTGGAAAACACAACACATTCACGAACTGCAATGAATGCAAGAAAGAAAATCCAAAGGAAAAGAAGAGCCATGAACGAAGGAATTCTAAGAAACTTAGAGGAGGATGCCAAAACATTTTATGGGGAAACAATATAGGGTTAAATGTGTGCATTTCCAAAATTTAAAAACACCGAAAAAGAAAGCCACCTAAAAGGACGACTGAAGGAACAAGATGAAGAAAAACCGAACTCCAAAGTTAACAGAAAAATTGAAATCAGACATGTGATTATCAAAATTAAGGAAATACAAACAAACCAATAGGAAAAAAATCAGGAGATCTCACACTTGAGTTTTGACAACAGGAACAAACCGCAGAAGCCATTACTGGGATAAAACAGGGAGACAAGCACACAGCTGCAAGTATGAAACCACATCACAACTGGTAGCAAGGAAAAAAGAATAACCGAAAAGGCATAGCCACACATTTATGCTAGCAAATCCAAGAACTGAGAGAAAAGGATAAATTCCCAGACACATAGAAACTTCCAAGATTAGGTCAGGAAACCTACAAAATCTCAGCTCTCTAGTTTAGACGGAAGCCTTTGAAGCAGTAATCCAACCCCTGCCAACACACAGAAGGCCAGGTCAAGTCATTTGCTTGGGCCACTCTTCTATGTATTTAGTGAAGGCATTGTCATGTCCTCTCATCAAATCCAGAGATGGAAGAGGTGGGTAAACTCTAATTTACAAGGATAAAGACCCAATTCAAAGAAGGACATTTTAGGAAACCCACCCATGTCATTTCAATAAGGAAAGATAATAAACAATATAATTCTTTCCTTTTCTCCCTGTGACTTCCTTTGGTTTTGAGAGGGCCACATTGTTTTCCTATGAATTGATGTTGTTCTTGTTGCTGTTCTGTTGAGAAAGCCTGCCTATCATCCATCATCCATTTTTGACAGAGTATTCACGGATGCTTTAGTTGCATGGACGTCCTAGTGCTCCTCCTAATATATGCCACAACTCCTGACCACCCATTAATCAGTTCTCTTTTCGGTAGCCCTCATCTGGATTCTCAGAGTCCTGAGTCACTCCTGGTGGGTCTCCTTCTCTGACTTCTTGCCCTTTATTATTCCCTTCCTTAAGTGGGCCAAGGTATTCCTCCCGAGGCACATATTGTGGGTAGCCATATGACATTTCCCTTTGTTTGCTTGCCTTTTCCATTTCCCAACAGCAGGGCATGGGACATTCATGTCAAGGCAAGGTCCAGGGGTTCATTCACTCGACGGCAGAGGAATACTGTGGTGCCGAAATGGACCCAAACTTTCTGATCCACTAGTCCTTGCAAGGGCATTGCGACTCACTCCAAAGTTCTGCTCGAATGGGCCTTGCAAGCCTTCGGTATAGGCCGTCCCTTTCCTTCTGACTAAAGAGTCTTGGTCCACATGTTTATACCCGTTACCACAACAAGTACAGTTAACTAATAATAACAACGGGTTCGGTCCAGGCCTCTTCATTGAGAGTTAGCTCAGATGCAGAATATCACTCTCCTCAAAGACTTTGCAAAGGTATTTAAGGGAAAGCCAGGTAGACAGAGGCCTCATCCCTTAGCCGCGTGTTTCAGAACACTAGGAGACGAGGCCACAGACAGCACCATATAGCGATGCCCTCACCTTTTACCTCCGAAAGGGACTTTCCGTATCTTAGTCATCACTGACCCATAGGCAAAAGACGCTGACAAAGTACGCTCTCACCCACAGGACGACAAACCCCACGGAGAGCTGCTTATACCCGCGAGGCCTCACCTTTTCTTGAGATATCTAGAAATTGTAGTGTAAAAGGACACCTTGCCGTCTCTGGGGATATGTTGGCCTAAAGGAAGGTATACTGAATGTCATTTTCCTTCCTCTATGTCTCCAGAAAGGGGAAGTTGGACATTAACCCACAAGACATCCTGAGTTCTTGATCAGGTTCAGAGGGCTCTTGTTCTGTCCTTCCCGGGGCTTCCTACTTAAAGCCATAGGACACCAAGGTCATGGGAGAGGGACAGCTGCTTCAGTGAAGCCAGCATCTGTGATGTCACAAAGCCTTGAGGTCATAGCAACCACTCCTCATCAACCCAGGCCTGATCACTACACTTGACTGGAGTAGTCATGGGTGGGCCAAGAGGACCCCAAGCCATCCCAAACCGCTGGAGCCGCCTGGGTCTCTCACCAAGGCAGTTTGCGAAGCGAGTCGGTGTCAACTTCTCCATGGCCCAATTCGTAGTATTTGGTCGTGAGTGTCAGCACCAGCCCTCTGGACCTCGGAGAAAGGCAAGGATCCCTCATTCCATCTTAGCCACGACAGGCCAAGAAACTAACAGACCACAAGCAAAGCCTCAGGGGAGGAAATCCGAGCCCTGCGTAAGGGTGAGACCCTCCCACCAAATCATGGAGCATCTCAACAGGAAAAGGTCCACCCAAGGGAAGCTCAAAGTGAACCCCCGCAACCGTGCCAAAGACATGTCTGGAATCTTCCACAGCAAGCACACGAGTACCTCGATGGTCTCCAGAAACGGTGCCAACAAGGCCTCCCAATCTTCCAAAAACACCATTCATCCAAGGCAGACTCTACACCCTAGAACCTTAGGTCCAGGACGGACTCATGTTCTTGGAGTCCACAGAAGCCAACGGAGAGCATGTTGGAAGAGACCCAAGCCCAAGTGAAGCCATCTGAAAGACTTCGGTGCCCATTTCAGGAAGACAACTTGTATGTGCAAAAGGACGCATTGAAGAGGATTCGAATGTGGAAGAACCTTGAGCACTCCCTCATGGTGGATCAGCTACCCTCTGTGGAACTGCATGGAGATGTGGCAGCACAAGCCTGCCTTCACCCTCTCATGACCATCCCCCAAATGGTTACATGCGATAAGCAAACAGTGCCTCTTGAGGAAGATGGGCATGTTCCAATGGAGCCCCGAGAGGATGCACAATGTGTTAACAAGGGGTCAGTACAGCACGACAGACAGCGGATGCTGCAGGTTGGTGAGGAGATCCAGGAAGGCAAAGAACAGGAGAATGAACAAGGAAGCTCCAAGCGAAGGTCGGGCATTTTAGGATGGTGGGAGGTTCTCTATACCTGGCTGCCCTCCATAGGAACCTAGGTCCAAATTCAATAAAACATCCTTTGGCCCCAGTCAATTATTGTGCACTGTTTTTGTCTTTGTTATCTTATCGAACATGCACATGCACGTTTGGACAGAGAGGCAGAGAGATCCCAATCAGGGGGTGGAGCTGGAGAGGGAGAAGCTTACTTGCCCCTGAGCAGAGAACCTGAGAACAGAGTCAATGCCAAGGCCCTGGAATCATGAGTTGATCTGAAGGCCGCGTCTGAACTGATGGACACAACCCGGGACCCAACAATTGACTTCTGAATACCTCCTGGTTCTAGACAGAACCGCTGCTCTGTCATTGTTCAGAAATGCAGGGGATAAGGATTTTGGCTTGGCTGCTGTTGCTTGAGCTATCCGGCCTGCTTCGAGAGCTGGTATAGCTTTTCCTCTTGAAGTCAGTGACTGGGCTATGGACAAACTATTCTCCGATGCCTATTTGCCTAAGAGAATACCTCCATGCCTAGATTTTCCGGGGGGAATGGCACTATGTCTTTAGGTGCTCCGCTTCTGTGGAAGGTGTTGGGAGTTCTCTGTGCCTCTGATTCTGGACCACTTTCTCTGCTCCCAGATGAGGGTCCTTTCCAGCCCCGAGTTCTCTAATCTAGGATCAGCCCTCTTTTCTTTCTCTCACTCTTAATTCACCTACAAGAGGCACCTCTTTCATTTCCTTAGAGATTCCCTAAGCTCACTATCATGTTCCATCATTCTGCCTTCTCTCTTAGAATTTGCATCCTTATTTTCTAGGCTTGTTCTTCTCGGTTCCTAATTGGATCCTCCACTTCTACCATGTTCCCGAACTTTGCATCCAGTCTCCTGCCAATCTTCTCTTCAGGAGTTCTTTAGGTGTTTTTATCTTTATCAGTTTTATCTCTGTGTTTCGAGACTCTCTGATATCTCCTATGTTTTCTGATGTACAGCGAGTATCCAGGCCACAGCTTTCTATCCCGCATCGGGCGTGCTCTATGTAGAGGTTTCACTCTGACTGCCTAGACGTAATCACTCCTTCTTCCTTTACCTGGGAATCAATTGATTCTTCCATCTTTGCATTGGATCTAAGTCTCTGTCACCTCTCTGTATTCGTTAAACTCATTCTGTTTTCTAACCTGAGGGTAATTTATTTAGGAGGAAGTGATCCGTGAGTGACCCAGGGCTCGCCCTTAAGGTTTGTTGAGTGCATGCGTGTGTGTGTGTGTTTGTGAGAGTGTATGTGGCATGCATGCCACTGCTGTTTGTGTTGTGGCTGACCCTGTCCTGGAGGCCAGTCATTTGCAGTAGCTCTCCTTTCCGGCCGTTTGTTGTTTTTAGGGTCCGGGCTGAATATGCTGAGGTTTACCTTGGTGGGCTCTGGTGTGCCTGTGAAAGGAGAAACTCTACCAACTCAACAGAACGCAGGCCTGCAGAATGCTGTGTTCAGAAGAGAACATGTGGTCAAAGCTTTCTTCTCGTCCCGTATGGGAGAGTCTGTTCTCCTTGGACTAAGCATCTTGGACTGAGGAAGGCAATCCTCCAAGTGTTCCACTGTTGGTATTTTGTGTTGGCTGGCTAGGGAGTCTCTGTCCTCACATACCTGTCTTGGCCAAGCTCTGTCTTGATGCTGCTGTTGTGAGAGCCAAAATTTATTAGGTCCACATTGAGTCATCTCCACGAACACTGCCTTTCACGGAATCACTCCCACGACTCATCATCTTCCCACTGCGTCTCTTGGTATTGTCTCTCTCTGATCATTGTCTCCAGGCTGTCTGCTCCTGGTCGCTTGTTGGTGTCATATGCAGGAAAAAGATGGTGTTCTTTCAAGTTGATGTCTGCCAAGCCTGCTGATAGGAAAACTTCAGCCCTCAACACTTGTGTTGTCAAGTACTCGTGCCCTTCAGACCCTCTGCGTCTCACAGTCAACGGCACTGGGAAACAGGTTCCTTGTGTGTTCCCAGGGTGCCCTGCTCTCCTGTGCTTTGGTCCTCTTCATGGACTCCAGCCCTCTGATCCACGAACCAACCAAATCTCCCCTGAGCCATGTCTCCAACCTTCTCCCATCATCTCTGCACCTTCCGTTCTATTTCGCTCTGGAGTTTACCTTGTAGGCTTCAGGTCAATTTCCACCCCACTGCAGTTGTTGTGGTCATCTTTTTGTTGCCTTCATGGTTGAAGAAGCATGAGGTTATTAGACACTACTACCATCTCAGTGTCTTCATGTCACCACAATTTGTACTGTGACATAAGCAAGAAGGAATTCTTCCACATGTCTCTTATGGCAGTCTTGCGGAGAGCATTGGACTTTGCCACATCTATCATTCTCAGAAAGACAATAAACAGACGATTTCACTAACTCATGACAGTCAAGAAACATACGAAAAAGAAAGGGTATTGGGACAAACATTATGACTCTAATGAGGAATTCAAATGGTGCTGTTTGTTGGAAGGCCGTTTTGTGAGAACACGGGATTCTTGAAGAGGACAAGAGATGACATTCCTTTAAGGAGATTTCCTGAAACTAATGGAATGTGAGATTTCAAGGCATGTCAAATTGAATTGCTACCCACAAGAGACCGAATTCCATTCTCTCGTATTTTAATAATAATTGTGATGTGAAACACACACACACCACACAGCATTAACACATGCACATGCAAACACACAAAGATAAGACATGCAAAATATGGGAAGGAAGCGAGGAATCGTACCAATGAAGCAACCCCAAGAAAATACCATATAGGTGAAAGGCAAATAGAATCCAAGTCAGAAGCCAACCGAAATGAGAAAGTGAACTATTACCTATCAATAATACATTCAGTACTCAGGACTAAAGACTCCCGTCAATACAAACAGTTTGTAACAGTGGTTGAAATTCCAAATCAAAAAAAAAAAAAAAAATGGAAACATCCATAAGAAAACAGCAAATATTAAACAGGCTCGTCCTTCTGTTGCCCATAGGAGATTTCCTTCGACTATAAAGATACTCATAGCTTGCAAGTGAAGAAACAGGGAAGATGTAGGTTATGCTATTCCCAAGGAGAAGAGAGCCAAAGTGTTTGTGCCTAAGTCAGCGAGAGTCATTTTATGCCTTCGAGAGAAAAAAGCTAAGCGGAAGGTGTTTTGTCTTGATGGAGCATCAAAACATCAGAAACCTGGAAGAATTGCCAACATATCCACCATGAAAAAAGGTGTATCTAAACGTTGGAAGCCTATGAACACACAGGAATGGAGATGGCGACGTTTATCCAATACTGTTGGCAACTATGATATCCAGGTTAAGCACAGGACAGATTATCTGGATGGGAAGGTGCTAAGGAATAACAGACGTCCACATGGGCATTCGAGACCACCTGAACTTTGGGGGTCCATGAGTAAGATTGCGTCTCTGAGGACAATAAGATATGTTCTTCCCAGCAGCAGACCTAACTTTGTCTATCGCAGGTCATGAGCTCGAGTCCAAATCCAGTCATAATTCATGGAAGAGAAGTCAAAACCTATCCTGTGCACTTATCATCACGAAGGTATGAAAACAGGAAGATATCACTTTCAAATTGGAAATACAGCCAGACACTAAAGTGGAAAACACAACACATTCACGAACTGCAATGAATGCAAGAAAGAAAATCCAAAGGAAAAGAAGAGCCATGAACGAAGGAATTCTAAGAAACTTAGAGGAGGATGCCAAAACATTTTATGGGGAAACAATATAGGGTTAAATGTGTGCATTTCCAAAATTTAAAAACACCGAAAAAGAAAGCCACCTAAAAGGACGACTGAAGGAACAAGATGAAGAAAAACCGAACTCCAAAGTTAACAGAAAAATTGAAATCAGACATGTGATTATCAAAATTAAGGAAATACAAACAAACCAATAGGAAAAAAATCAGGAGATCTCACACTTGAGTTTTGACAACAGGAACAAACCGCAGAAGCCATTACTGGGATAAAACAGGGAGACAAGCACACAGCTGCAAGTATGAAACCACATCACAACTGGTAGCAAGGAAAAAAGAATAACCGAAAAGGCATAGCCACACATTTATGCTAGCAAATCCAAGAACTGAGAGAAAAGGATAAATTCCCAGACACATAGAAACTTCCAAGATTAGGTCAGGAAACCTACAAAATCTCAGCTCTCTAGTTTAGACGGAAGCCTTTGAAGCAGTAATCCAACCCCTGCCAACACACAGAAGGCCAGGTCAAGTCATTTGCTTGGGCCACTCTTCTATGTATTTAGTGAAGGCATTGTCATGTCCTCTCATCAAATCCAGAGATGGAAGAGGTGGGTAAACTCTAATTTACAAGGATAAAGACCCAATTCAAAGAAGGACATTTTAGGAAACCCACCCATGTCATTTCAATAAGGAAAGATAATAAACAATATAATTCTTTCCTTTTCTCCCTGTGACTTCCTTTGGTTTTGAGAGGGCCACATTGTTTTCCTATGAATTGATGTTGTTCTTGTTGCTGTTCTGTTGAGAAAGCCTGCCTATCATCCATCATCCATTTTTGACAGAGTATTCACGGATGCTTTAGTTGCATGGACGTCCTAGTGCTCCTCCTAATATATGCCACAACTCCTGACCACCCATTAATCAGTTCTCTTTTCGGTAGCCCTCATCTGGATTCTCAGAGTCCTGAGTCACTCCTGGTGGGTCTCCTTCTCTGACTTCTTGCCCTTTATTATTCCCTTCCTTAAGTGGGCCAAGGTATTCCTCCCGAGGCACATATTGTGGGTAGCCATATGACATTTCCCTTTGTTTGCTTGCCTTTTCCATTTCCCAACAGCAGGGCATGGGACATTCATGTCAAGGCAAGGTCCAGGGGTTCATTCACTCGACGGCAGAGGAATACTGTGGTGCCGAAATGGACCCAAACTTTCTGATCCACTAGTCCTTGCAAGGGCATTGCGACTCACTCCAAAGTTCTGCTCGAATGGGCCTTGCAAGCCTTCGGTATAGGCCGTCCCTTTCCTTCTGACTAAAGAGTCTTGGTCCACATGTTTATACCCGTTACCACAACAAGTACAGTTAACTAATAATAACAACGGGTTCGGTCCAGGCCTCTTCATTGAGAGTTAGCTCAGATGCAGAATATCACTCTCCTCAAAGACTTTGCAAAGGTATTTAAGGGAAAGCCAGGTAGACAGAGGCCTCATCCCTTAGCCGCGTGTTTCAGAACACTAGGAGACGAGGCCACAGACAGCACCATATAGCGATGCCCTCACCTTTTACCTCCGAAAGGGACTTTCCGTATCTTAGTCATCACTGACCCATAGGCAAAAGACGCTGACAAAGTATGCTCTCACCCACAGGACGACAAACCCCACGGAGAGCTGCTTATACCCGCGAGGCCTCACCTTTTCTTGAGATATCTAGAAATTGTAGTGTAAAAGGACACCTTGCCGTCTCTGGGGATATGTTGGCCTAAAGGAAGGTATACTGAATGTCATTTTCCTTCCTCTATGTCTCCAGAAAGGGGAAGTTGGACATTAACCCACAAGACATCCTGAGTTCTTGATCAGGTTCAGAGGGCTCTTGTTCTGTCCTTCCCGGGGCTTCCTACTTAAAGCCATAGGACACCAAGGTCATGGGAGAGGGACAGCTGCTTCAGTGAAGCCAGCATCTGTGATGTCACAAAGCCTTGAGGTCATAGCAACCACTCCTCATCAACCCAGGCCTGATCACTACACTTGACTGGAGTAGTCATGGGTGGGCCAAGAGGACCCCAAGCCATCCCAAACCGCTGGAGCCGCCTGGGTCTCTCACCAAGGCAGTTTGCGAAGCGAGTCGGTGTCAACTTCTCCATGGCCCAATTCGTAGTATTTGGTCGTGAGTGTCAGCACCAGCCCTCTGGACCTCGGAGAAAGGCAAGGATCCCTCATTCCATCTTAGCCACGACAGGCCAAGAAACTAACAGACCACAAGCAAAGCCTCAGGGGAGGAAATCCGAGCCCTGCGTAAGGGTGAGACCCTCCCACCAAATCATGGAGCATCTCAACAGGAAAAGGTCCACCCAAGGGAAGCTCAAAGTGAACCCCCGCAACCGTGCCAAAGACATGTCTGGAATCTTCCACAGCAAGCACACGAGTACCTCGATGGTCTCCAGAAACGGTGCCAACAAGGCCTCCCAATCTTCCAAAAACACCATTCATCCAAGGCAGACTCTACACCCTAGAACCTTAGGTCCAGGACGGACTCATGTTCTTGGAGTCCACAGAAGCCAACGGAGAGCATGTTGGAAGAGACCCAAGCCCAAGTGAAGCCATCTGAAAGACTTCGGTGCCCATTTCAGGAAGACAACTTGTATGTGCAAAAGGACGCATTGAAGAGGATTCGAATGTGGAAGAACCTTGAGCACTCCCTCATGGTGGATCAGCTACCCTCTGTGGAACTGCATGGAGATGTGGCAGCACAAGCCTGCCTTCACCCTCTCATGACCATCCCCCAAATGGTTACATGCGATAAGCAAACAGTGCCTCTTGAGGAAGATGGGCATGTTCCAATGGAGCCCCGAGAGGATGCACAATGTGTTAACAAGGGGTCAGTACAGCACGACAGACAGCGGATGCTGCAGGTTGGTGAGGAGATCCAGGAAGGCAAAGAACAGGAGAATGAACAAGGAAGCTCCAAGCGAAGGTCGGGCATTTTAGGATGGTGGGAGGTTCTCTATACCTGGCTGCCCTCCATAGGAACCTAGGTCCAAATTCAATAAAACATCCTTTGGCCCCAGTCAATTATTGTGCACTGTTTTTGTCTTTGTTATCTTATCGAACATGCACATGCACGTTTGGACAGAGAGGCAGAGAGATCCCAATCAGGGGGTGGAGCTGGAGAGGGAGAAGCTTACTTGCCCCTGAGCAGAGAACCTGAGAACAGAGTCAATGCCAAGGCCCTGGAATCATGAGTTGATCTGAAGGCCGCGTCTGAACTGATGGACACAACCCGGGACCCAACAATTGACTTCTGAATACCTCCTGGTTCTAGACAGAACCGCTGCTCTGTCATTGTTCAGAAATGCAGGGGATAAGGATTTTGGCTTGGCTGCTGTTGCTTGAGCTATCCGGCCTGCTTCGAGAGCTGGTATAGCTTTTCCTCTTGAAGTCAGTGACTGGGCTATGGACAAACTATTCTCCGATGCCTATTTGCCTAAGAGAATACCTCCATGCCTAGATTTTCCGGGGGGAATGGCACTATGTCTTTAGGTGCTCCGCTTCTGTGGAAGGTGTTGGGAGTTCTCTGTGCCTCTGATTCTGGACCACTTTCTCTGCTCCCAGATGAGGGTCCTTTCCAGCCCCGAGTTCTCTAATCTAGGATCAGCCCTCTTTTCTTTCTCTCACTCTTAATTCACCTACAAGAGGCACCTCTTTCATTTCCTTAGAGATTCCCTAAGCTCACTATCATGTTCCATCATTCTGCCTTCTCTCTTAGAATTTGCATCCTTATTTTCTAGGCTTGTTCTTCTCGGTTCCTAATTGGATCCTCCACTTCTACCATGTTCCCGAACTTTGCATCCAGTCTCCTGCCAATCTTCTCTTCAGGAGTTCTTTAGGTGTTTTTATCTTTATCAGTTTTATCTCTGTGTTTCGAGACTCTCTGATATCTCCTATGTTTTCTGATGTACAGCGAGTATCCAGGCCACAGCTTTCTATCCCGCATCGGGCGTGCTCTATGTAGAGGTTTCACTCTGACTGCCTAGTCGTAATCACTCCTTCTTCCTTTACCTGGGAATCAATTGATTCTTCCATCTTTGCATTGGATCTAAGTCTCTGTCACCTCTCTGTATTCGTTAAACTCATTCTGTTTTCTAACCTGAGGGTAATTTATTTAGGAGGAAGTGATCCGTGAGTGACCCAGGGCTCGCCCTTAAGGTTTGTTGAGTGCATGCGTGTGTGTGTGTGTTTGTGAGAGTGTATGTGGCATGCATGCCACTGCTGTTTGTGTTGTGGCTGACCCTGTCCTGGAGGCCAGTCATTTGCAGTAGCTCTCCTTTCCGGCCGTTTGTTGTTTTTAGGGTCCGGGCTGAATATGCTGAGGTTTACCTTGGTGGGCTCTGGTGTGCCTGTGAAAGGAGAAACTCTACCAACTCAACAGAACGCAGGCCTGCAGAATGCTGTGTTCAGAAGAGAACATGTGGTCAAAGCTTTCTTCTCGTCCCGTATGGGAGAGTCTGTTCTCCTTGGACTAAGCATCTTGGACTGAGGAAGGCAATCCTCCAAGTGTTCCACTGTTGGTATTTTGTGTTGGCTGGCTAGGGAGTCTCTGTCCTCACATACCTGTCTTGGCCAAGCTCTGTCTTGATGCTGCTGTTGTGAGAGCCAAAATTTATTAGGTCCACATTGAGTCATCTCCACGAACACTGCCTTTCACGGAATCACTCCCACGACTCATCATCTTCCCACTGCGTCTCTTGGTATTGTCTCTCTCTGATCATTGTCTCCAGGCTGTCTGCTCCTGGTCGCTTGTTGGTGTCATATGCAGGAAAAAGATGGTGTTCTTTCAAGTTGATGTCTGCCAAGCCTGCTGATAGGAAAACTTCAGCCCTCAACACTTGTGTTGTCAAGTACTCGTGCCCTTCAGACCCTCTGCGTCTCACAGTCAACGGCACTGGGAAACAGGTTCCTTGTGTGTTCCCAGGGTGCCCTGCTCTCCTGTGCTTTGGTCCTCTTCATGGACTCCAGCCCTCTGATCCACGAACCAACCAAATCTCCCCTGAGCCATGTCTCCAACCTTCTCCCATCATCTCTGCAACTTCCGTTCTCTTTCGCTGTGGAGTTTACCTTGTAGGCTTCAGGTCAATTTCCACCCCACTGCAGTTGTTGTGGTCATCTTTTGTTGCCTTCATGGTTGAAGAAGCATGAGGTTATTAGACACTACTACCATCTCAGTGTCTTCATGTCACCACAATTTGTACTGTGACATAAGCAAGAAGGAATTCTTCCACATGTCTCTTATGGCAGTCTTGCAGAGAGCATTGGACTTTGTCACATCTATCATTCTCAGAAAGACAATAAACAGACGATTTCACTAACTCATGACAGTCAAGAAACATACGAAAAAGAAAGGGTATTGGGACAAACATTATGACTCTAATGAGGAATTCAAATGGTGCTGTTTGTTGGAAGGCCGTTTTGTGAGAACACGGGATTCTTGAAGAGGACAAGAGATGACATTCCTTTAAGGAGATTTCCTGAAACTAATGGAATGTGAGATTTCAAGGCATGTCAAATTGAATTGCTACCCACAAGAGACCGAATTCCATTCTCTCGTATTTTAATAATAATTGTGATGTGAAACACACACACACCACACAGCATTAACACATGCACATGCAAACACACAAAGATAAGACATGCAAAATATGGGAAGGAAGCGAGGAATCGTACCAATGAAGCAACCCCAAGAAAATACCATATAGGTGAAAGGCAAATAGAATCCAAGTCAGAAGCCAACCGAAATGAGAAAGTGAACTATTACCTATCAATAATACATTCAGTACTCAGGACTAAAGACTCCCGTCAATACAAACAGTTTGTAACAGTGGTTGAAATTCCAAATCAAAAAAAAAAAAAAAAATAGAAACATCCATAAGAAAACAGCAAATATTAAACAGGCTCGTCCTTCTGTTGCCCATAGGAGATTTCCTTCGACTATAAAGATACTCATAGCTTGCAAGTGAAGAAACAGGGAAGATGTAGGTTATGCTATTCCCAAGGAGAAGAGAGCCAAAGTGTTTGTGCCTAAGTCAGCGAGAGTCATTTTATGCCTTCGAGAGAAAAAAGCTAAGCGGAAGGTGTTTTGTCTTGATGGAGCATCAAAACATCAGAAACCTGGAAGAATTGCCAACATATCCACCATGAAAAAAGGTGTATCTAAACGTTGGAAGCCTATGAACACACAGGAATGGAGATGGCGACGTTTATCCAATACTGTTGGCAACTATGATATCCAGGTTAAGCACAGGACAGATTATCTGGATGGGAAGGTGCTAAGGAATAACAGACGTCCACATGGGCATTCGAGACCACCTGAACTTTGGGGGTCCATG
This sequence comes from Mustela nivalis, assembly GCF_964662115.1. NCBI lineage: Eukaryota > Metazoa > Chordata > Mammalia > Carnivora > Mustelidae > Mustela > Mustela nivalis. The sequence continues at coordinate 221,535 of NW_028135610.1, forward strand.
AGTAAGATTGCGTCTCTGAGGACAATAAGATATGTTCTTCCCAGCAGCAGACCTAACTTTGTCTATCGCAGGTCATGAGCTCGAGTCCAAATCCAGTCATAATTCATGGAAGAGAAGTCAAAACCTATCCTGTGCACTTATCATCACGAAGGTATGAAAACAGGAAGATATCACTTTCAAATTGGAAATACAGCCAGACACTAAAGTGGAAAACACAACACATTCACGAACTGCAATGAATGCAAGAAAGAAAATCCAAAGGAAAAGAAGAGCCATGAACGAAGGAATTCTAAGAAACTTAGAGGAGGATGCCAAAACATTTTATGGGGAAACAATATAGGGTTAAATGTGTGCATTTCCAAAATTTAAAAACACCGAAAAAGAAAGCCACCTAAAAGGACGACTGAAGGAACAAGATGAAGAAAAACCGAACTCCAAAGTTAACAGAAAAATTGAAATCAGACATGTGATTATCAAAATTAAGGAAATACAAACAAACCAATAGGAAAAAAATCAGGAGATCTCACACTTGAGTTTTGACAACAGGAACAAACCGCAGAAGCCATTACTGGGATAAAACAGGGAGACAAGCACACAGCTGCAAGTATGAAACCACATCACAACTGGTAGCAAGGAAAAAAGAATAACCGAAAAGGCATAGCCACACATTTATGCTAGCAAATCCAAGAACTGAGAGAAAAGGATAAATTCCCAGACACATAGAAACTTCCAAGATTAGGTCAGGAAACCTACAAAATCTCAGCTCTCTAGTTTAGACGGAAGCCTTTGAAGCAGTAATCCAACCCCTGCCAACACACAGAAGGCCAGGTCAAGTCATTTGCTTGGGCCACTCTTCTATGTATTTAGTGAAGGCATTGTCATGTCCTCTCATCAAATCCAGAGATGGAAGAGGTGGGTAAACTCTAATTTACAAGGATAAAGACCCAATTCAAAGAAGGACATTTTAGGAAACCCACCCATGTCATTTCAATAAGGAAAGATAATAAACAATATAATTCTTTCCTTTTCTCCCTGTGACTTCCTTTGGTTTTGAGAGGGCCACATTGTTTTCCTATGAATTGATGTTGTTCTTGTTGCTGTTCTGTTGAGAAAGCCTGCCTATCATCCATCATCCATTTTTGACAGAGTATTCACGGATGCTTTAGTTGCATGGACGTCCTAGTGCTCCTCCTAATATATGCCACAACTCCTGACCACCCATTAATCAGTTCTCTTTTCGGTAGCCCTCATCTGGATTCTCAGAGTCCTGAGTCACTCCTGGTGGGTCTCCTTCTCTGACTTCTTGCCCTTTATTATTCCCTTCCTTAAGTGGGCCAAGGTATTCCTCCCGAGGCACATATTGTGGGTAGCCATATGACATTTCCCTTTGTTTGCTTGCCTTTTCCATTTCCCAACAGCAGGGCATGGGACATTCATGTCAAGGCAAGGTCCAGGGGTTCATTCACTCGACGGCAGAGGAATACTGTGGTGCCGAAATGGACCCAAACTTTCTGATCCACTAGTCCTTGCAAGGGCATTGCGACTCACTCCAAAGTTCTGCTCGAATGGGCCTTGCAAGCCTTCGGTATAGGCCGTCCCTTTCCTCTGACTAAAGAGTCTTGGTCCACATGTTTATACCCGTTACCACAACAAGTACAGTTAACTAATAATAACAACGGGTTCGGTCCAGGCCTCTTCATTGAGAGTTAGCTCAGATGCAGAATATCACTCTCCTCAAAGACTTTGCAAAGGTATTTAAGGGAAAGCCAGGTAGACAGAGGCCTCATCCCTTAGCCGCGTGTTTCAGAACACTAGGAGACGAGGCCACAGACAGCACCATATAGCGATGCCCTCACCTTTTACCTCCGAAAGGGACTTTCCGTATCTTAGTCATCACTGACCCATAGGCAAAAGACGCTGACAAAGTACGCTCTCACCCACAGGACGACAAACCCCACGGAGAGCTGCTTATACCCGCGAGGCCTCACCTTTTCTTGAG